>NW_026112740.1:0-67203 GCF_024323335.1 Lathyrus oleraceus | reverse complement strand
GAGCAGGTGATGGAGTGTGTACATAAGGTAGTTTAGGTGAGGGTTTTGGTGAGGGTGTTGGTGATATATGGTTTAAGGTGAAAGAATAAAAAAAATCCTCAAAGATAAAGTTTAGATTGTAACCTATCATATCAGTCTCCATAGCATGGGAGTAGCTTGGCTCTCTTCACCAAAAACTTCAGAAGAAAGATTGATAGCAGCTTTTGATACAACTTCTTCTGGTATACTAGAAGCTTCATCTTCAGAAGCACCCTCGACAGTCTTCAACTCAATTATAGCTTCAGCAGCATAAACCTCACTAGTCTCCAGAACTTCTCCTTCGACAGCAACTTCTCCAACTGAGCATCTGAAGTTGCAGGTTATTTCTCTGATTGAACCATCAGAGCAGAGAAAATCAATTATGCTCCTCTCTGAATAGGTCTTTCTATAAACTTTTGAGAATACCAGAAGCTTCATCTTCAGAAGCACCCTCGATAGTCTTCAACTCAACTATAACTTCAGCAACATAAACCTCACTAGTCTCCAGAACTTCTCCTTCGGCAGCAACTTCTTCCAACTGAGCATCTGAAGTTGCAGGTTATTTTTCTGATTGAACCATCAGAGCAGAGAAAATCAATTGTGTTCCTCTCTGAATAGGTCCTTCTACAAACTTTTGAGGTTCATCATCTACAACCTTTGTCTTCTTAAATAAAGATACCTCAGTTTCCCCTTCCTCCTCTTCTCTTCCTATGCAATTTCATAAGGAAGAATCATCTTTCTTAACTTCCTTGTCTTCACAAGTTCATTAGTGGTGACAGAAGATGAAGAAGTCTTCTAGTAAGTCTTTCCACTTCTGTCTTAGTGGGTATCAAGACAGTGAAGGAGACTACCTCTTCAATTTCCTTTTAATCTCCTTCAATTTCACAACCTTCTTCTGAGGAGGCTCCTAGACTATATTTTTCCATCAAAAGCCACCTGTTTTATTTTCCTAGAAGGTTTTGCAAGTCAGTTGGTTCTTCTGGTAAGTCCTTATATCTCAGAACCACACTAGCTTCTTTTCATGCCATCTCAATGTACATCCTAATTACCTCAGGATTGTCATGCTTGGTAATTACTGGATAGTCATTAAGATAGTCAGATTTAGAACTTCAGACTCTGAGAGGATATTTTGATAATACCCCTTCATTCTTCTTTAGAGGCTTCATGTTGGCCAGAACTGAAGCAGAAAGAATGTTCCAATGAATCTCTCCAGATCATCATAAGCGTACACATCTTTAAAGAGCCAATCATACGACCCTGATAGAACAATTAAGACATAAGTTTGGCCTAAGGTACATTCTCTTCTTATGCTTCTTTCTATCTTTGATAGCCTCACATATATGATGGAAGATGTAACCAAAGAGATTGATGTTTTCTTCATTGACTAAGTACCAGACGAAGTGTCTGTGATCCCATGAAATTTAATTAGTGCTACCTTCTCAAGAGATTAGACAGCCAATGAGGATCTTGAATAGAAGCTTGTAAGTAGTCTTCATGTTCTTTACCTTTCCAAAGTCTGAAGAGGATTATGTATTTCTTGACAACTCAAACAACCTTGTCTTGATCACATCAACTTCGGACTACTTTCCTTGGTGTTCAGATTGAATCTTCATGTATTTAACACACCAAGAAGCTTGGCAATAGTCTTATGTGTGATGGTGACATAAACTCCCATCACAATTGATCTAATCTCCACGTATTCAAACTCTTTCAAACCCATTCCTTTATACTTTTCCCTTTCAAGGAGTTGTCTTTCAACATCATCTGACTTTCTTCCATAAAAGCAGCAAGCTCATCAAATACTTCAACTCTTACCTATAATTCCTTGACCAAATGGGTATAAGTTGGACCATTCAATATCAAAGAATTAAGACCATTCTTTCTCTTTAAGAACTCCAGAGGGAGTAACCATTTAGATTGAAGGAATCAAAATCCATAATCTGCTCCATAATGAGCTTCAGATCTTCCTCTTGATATCAATGGTTATGGGCTTGATATGTAGAATTTTATCAGATTTGACATTTATGTGTGCTTGTTGAGAAGATGATGACGCCATTGCAAAAGTGGTTTTAGGGTTCTTATGGTTTCTTTTAAAATGGGTAGTTTTCCAGAGAAGGCTTGAGAGACAAAAGTATGGGAAGTGAGAGAGAGGAATGTGTGAGTATGATTATGTAGCGTGTTTTGAGTAAAAATGAATTTTTGATCAAAACAAAACTTAAAGAAAAAGGAGGTGGGATTCACAATTTCTAAGAAAAACATCTTAGTCCAAAGGGTTTTTACCCAACAGTTACAAGCCATGTGTCAGAAGACGTTTCAGATTCATGACATGTAAGTGAACAGTTGTCAAAGGGAGTTGAAAAGTTTTATTCACTTGTGTGCATATTAGAGGCAATTAATATTATTCAAAGTTTAAAAGGATGAGATGCTTTAAAGGTTACTATTCACTAGAATCTTGTTAAGAGCTTATGATCACGGTAGCTTCTGATCATCATCGGACTCTAATTCTCCAATCAGATTCAAGCGCGTAACTTTTAAAGATTTTAAAGTGTTTGACTCTGAGATGGAATAAGATTCTTTACAAATCAGAGAAGTAGTATTATCATAGTGAAGTGTAATTATACATTCATAAATGTGGATTATATTGACTGATACTAGAATATCAGGATTAGAAACTGTTGAATAAAAACAAAGAAATTTACATACCTTTCTTTGTGTAGCATCTGATCTGTTGATGAGATTGTTCTTGAGGAACCACTTTCTTCCAACAATTCTCTTATGATACCATCATGCCTTCTCATAGGCCATGTCAGTTGAATAAGCTTCAGAGATTGGTTAAGCATCTGAAGCACCAACTCATAATTAATTAGCTTTTAGTCTTCCCAATACCATTGATCTCTCATTGATAGTTTCTTCCAGAGTCCACCGTTTCTTCCTCCTTCGATGTTAGGATTAGGAACATAGGCTTTTACTTTGTTGAATGTTATAAGCAACCATTGTCTTGGGACTGAAGATGTTGCCTTATTCTTCCATTTTTGCATATCTTCAACAAAGATAATTGCATTTTTTGGGCACCCACACTCTTATTTAGTGTTAGTTATTATAAGCTTTCTCTTATTTTGAGATTTTTTCTTATAGTAAGGTCAAGACTTATTCCAAACTTTTTGTTTATAAACATTTTATGTTGGATAAGTCTTGACTTTGGCTTATGAACCTTTTAGAACCTTTGATCCAAAGTCTTGAGTTTTGGTTGCTTCAGAACCTTTGACTTCAGAGTCATAGGTTATGGTTTTTTTATAACTTTTGACCTTTGAATCTGAGGTTCTGATTTTTTCAGAACCTTTGAATTGAGAGTCTTGGGTTCAGGTTTCTTCAAAACCTATGACTTAACCCTCCTAGGTTCTGACTGGTTTAGAACTTTACCATTGTCAGCAGCATGCACAAAATAAGTGTTCAACCATTTTTGAGTTGTGCTTGAAGAAGATGGGCTTGAGGGTTTTTATAAAGCTAGATCCTTTGGAGTGAAACTTTTTTCACTATATCTCAGACCTTCTCCTTTGCTCTTACTTACTCCATAGATCTTGGAAGAGAGTTTAGTTCTTTCAAAACCAGATATGATAAAGTCTTGAAGAGCCATTTCATGCTCACTCAAGGGTTTATCAAACACTTTATTTACTTGAGCAATATGGCCACTTTCAAGAGATTCAATTTTTTTAGATGCCTTTAGTTCATCTTTTAAAATATCCTATTGTTTTTTCAATATTTTCATGTGTCAGGTTTTCTCCTGGCATCTATCCATAAGATCTTAACATAAATTAATTAAATCAGATCTATAAAGTTTAGATAATACATCATTGATCGGAAAAATAGCAAGTGTATTATTTTGCCTTTGTAGTAATGATGAGAAAGTTCCTCGAATGTCGATCTCAAAGACTGCTTGTAAATATTGGGTTCTAATTGTTGTTCAATTAAACAAAAACTAATGTTTGGAATTGTTTTGCTAAGTTATGAAAATAATTGAGAATAGAGTAAATGGGTGTAGTGCACGGTTTTGACATATATGAGTAATATGCTAGGGAAGGTGTGTGATTTATCCCTGTAACAACTTTGGATCAATATTGCAACAACAAATATCAATTAATTAATACTTGTTCTTAAGGTTATTTTCTCGTAATGTCTTTGTGATAAAACCTTTAATCGTTCATCCCTAATCTCCATGTTATCATACCCCAATTTTGTCCAGACATTTTAAATTTTCATAAATTCAATTTTATGTTCAATTTGCATCAGTTGTATAGCATAACATGCATTTCATCATAAATAACACCTAAAATATCAGTCGGAATAAATTCTTGAATATACAGACAATTTGGTTAAATCATTTCTCAAGTACGTGCAAAATCAGGGAATAAAAAGTTTCAAAATTAAACTTGCAAACATCAGTTTTATCAGCCTACAGTCTGTGTAGCTTAATCTGGTATGTTAGTTATATTTTCCGATGACTTCTTCAGCTGCATTTTTATCCGTCTGAGCCTTTTAACCTCTTCCATCCGTCGCGATTCACACCGGCGACTATCCCTTTCCACCGTCGCCGCGCCAACATCCCACAACAACTTCCGGCCACCACCCACCTTCGTTTCACCCTCAAACTCGTTCACCTCATACCTTCACGTCGTCGCGTCATCACCGACAGCCACCGCCAAAATTTCATTCATCACCTGGACATTGATTCAGATCCAAACAACCACTTTATTTCGGCACAGTTGTGAAAACGGTTCCGATCACCACGACAAGCAATAACACTCCAACATTAAAGATTCGTCGCAAAAATATACGGTAGCAGAACAACGATGTATCAACGGTAACAATTCAAAATTAACTTTTCCTTTATAGTTTTTGTTGTCGGATTTTGTGTCGAGATCGATTAAATTATATTTCTTTGTAGTAGTTATTTGTGAATCTATTACGCTACTGCAATTCCCGTTAAAACATGTAGTTGTTGTGATTGTTGCAAACTTTGTTGCCATAGCTTGTTGGATTGCCTATAAGAAAACTATTGTTATTCGTACTTCGATTTGGTTGTTTTGTGTATCCACGATTTTGTAGGTTTGGAATGCGAATCGGTTTTTGCATCGTGGTTGTGGTTGTTCGCCGTCATATTTGTTTTCGTTGTGTTAGTGGGGAGAAATCCTCGTGAGCTTGAAAATATTACTCTTCTGTTATTTAGGAAAATTATCATTCTTAGCTTAGTTATTAAATAAATAAAAAGCAAACAAATTGTTTTTAGAAAAGGAGAGAAACTTTGGTCTTTTCTTATTTCCAATTTCTTTTTTTCTCTTAATTACTCACTCCATGTAGTGTAGAAAAATCAAAACATTTTTTATATATTTTACTTATCCAGATGTTGTTATTAATAAAGAGAATTGAAATTAAAAATTGGACCTTGTTGATGGTACTTTGAGTCCATGGTTTATTTTTACACCTCCCATTTATAAATAAATTTGTGTTGTATAATTATATTATATTCTAGTCTATTTATTCACGGATTCGACAATTCCATGTCGTAATACCGCCAAAGTTTCAATATATCGATATGATATTTTCATCGCATTTCGACCTTTACATTCGACACTCTAATTCCATTGTTGTTATGTACATCCGGTTTATGAGTACATGACTCCCGATTCAAATTCGATTATTTGGAATTCAATGTTGTCACCTATTAAATTAATTAATTAAAGTTCTAATTAAATTAGATAATTTTGTTAATTAATTTTAATTAACTTATTTATTCGGTTATATTATTTTTAATCAAATAAATTGGATAATTACTTTTAATTACCTTAATTAGACGACTTAATTGAATTTTAATCAATTAATTTTGTTAATTAAAAAGCGGACCGATTTATTTCACCATCATCTTCCATTTCATAATACAAGCCTGATTTCACTCCATTTTATCATTAATCCAAAACCACTTCAAATCACAAATAAATCGCATAATCCTCGATTCAATATCGAGTCCCCACTTCCATACCTTTGTAAGCCGATCGCTTTTATGCATCGCCATCAACCTCACATAGCTTACTCTTGGGCTTTCTTACAATGAGACCTATTCGGTTATTAATTAATCGAGTAGATGATTGATTCACTAAAATTCAATTTATCCACAAATACAAATTTAAAACCTCGATCCAACATCGAGCATTTTTATTCAAATTAATTCAAAATACCTAACTACGATTAAACACCATTTTATTTGGAAATGAAAAGGGGGATGGTTTTGAGTTTTCAACTCCTCGCCTCGATTATTTGAATACGAGTTCTCTTACTCGGTTAGTCAGATAATTTTCATTTCTAACTCGACCAAACATAATTAAATCAAATCATTTTCATAATAAATTAAACGAAAAGGGAGATGGTCTTGAGCCTTCGATTCCTCTCCTCAGATGAAAAAGAAAGTGGTCTAGAGTCTTATGTTCCCTTTCCTGATTATTGGGATACGAGTTGTCTTACTCGATTATCCGAGTATTCGTCATCCATTCAAAACACCTTAACTATTATCAAATCCTTTTACAATTAAGGATGAAAAGGGAGATGGTCTAGAGCCTTCGATTCCTCTCCTCGACTATCAGGATACAAGTTGTCTTACTCGACTATCTGATTAATTGTCATCCAACAAAATATCTCAACACACAAAATTATCTTTCCTCGCCCCCATGCGATCGAAACCAATCCAACAAATCATCAAACATATTAACTCAACTTGTCACCCCCGTGTGACCAAAACTCTTTTCAGAAAGAACGTTGTTTAATCCCTTCTAATGCGCACAACAAACTAGTGCTTAAGCCTCCGCCGAGAGTAGACAAGCTGGCGTTTAGTCTTTAGAACACAATCTAAACAGTTGTTCACTAAAAGACACCAACCAACCGTAGTTCCCCGAACTACGAATGCTTTGATTTCCTTATTGCACTATAAGGATACGTAGGCAGAAGATTGCTAGATCTTCGCGAGCACACTAATAAAAAACCTCCCTTTTCCCCATTATGAGGTTTCCATCCATCTCTTTTCAATATTTTTATCACTCGAAGAAAACAAACAACATAAGTTAACATTTAAATCTCAAATTAAACTAAAAGGTTCCCGTTGAGTACAACGGACGTGAGGGGTGCTAATACCTTCGCCTTACGTAATCGACTCCTGAACCCGAATATGGTTGTGACGACCATTATTCTATTTTTGAAAGGTTTTATCGATATTTTCCTATTCCTTCATTGGGATAAATAAAGTTCGGTGGCGACTCTGTTCGAACTAATTTTTTTCGCGACCATCGCGAGGAATCGTATTTTTCGATATGCGGCACATGTCATCGAAATTTACCGATGAAATTAAGCCTTATTATGTCAAGAACAACATGGTTTCTTTAGGGTATCCCTAGTCCTAGGTGATATCAATTATAGAATATTCTCATGAAAGCATTACCAATGGCGGTCCAACCTAATTGATAATCATATATCAATCTCAATTATACTGAAAGAGAAAGCATTAAGAACATCGAGAGAATAGATTAATTATGAAAAACAACACTGTTATTGCAAATATAAAATCACATTTTTTCCATATTCAAATCCGGGACACCCCCTAGCATTGGAGGGGGTTTAGATACTCATAGTATTCAAGGAAATCAAAATACAAACTTTAGACATTAAGGGTACTAAGATGAAATTGAATCTTCAATCGCTTTCGTTCATGAAAATCCGCATTTCACCAAAGCTTCTGTGATTCCCAATCTTTCTTTCTGTATTTTTGCCTCCAAGAAGAAGTCCTCCAAAATGTGATAATAATCTCGCTTAAATGGAGAAATACCCCTTTTTTATATTCCCCTAGTCTATCCAATTTTTCTGGACAATAAGACCAGGTCTGAAAATAGCTCAATCCACAATAATTTCCAAATCTGGCCTAAAAAAGGAAAGTTTCCAAAAACACACGCATGCGTGCTACGGTCATAGCAGGTGCTACAGGTGGCCGTAGCAGACCACTGGACCTGGCTTGTCAACCGAAGCTGAAGGGTTTTGTCTACTACTGCCAGTAGAAGGTGCTACGGGTGGTCGTATCAGGCCGCTGGTTCTAGGGGTTATGTCTGCTACGACCAGTAGCAGGTGCTATGGATGGCCATAGCAGACCACTGTTTTTGTCCTTTTCTTTTGAAACAGGGGTTTCAACTGCTCCTCTGCTACAGGTCGTAGCATGCACTACGAGTGGCCGTAGCAACCAACTATTCCTTGGGCCATACTTTCCAATTCTTCGTTATTCTTCACAGTTTTTAGCCAACATCCTTCTTGAATATTTATTTGATCCTGAAAATAGTAAAAAACACACAAACTAAGCATAAAATGCGGAAAATGGGAACAAATTGATGAAAAATAGTGAAAAGATTAAATGACATTAACAGTAAAAGAAAGTGTAAAAACCACTTAAACTATATGAAAAATGCAAATAACTCACGTACTTCCACCTATTAAAATGATAATAACTATAGCACAAATGGTGACTGATCACAACCTCAAACTTAGCTTGTTGCTTGTCCTCAAGCAACTTTAAGTACAAAGACTCATGTCACTCCCAAACGAAATAAAAACTTTTCACGTACCATCATACCTTTAAGATCTTCCATGACCCTCATTTGTTGATACCTTTGGTTTTTGTTGGATTACCGAGGTCGATTGATTGACCACATCTTCACTTAAAAGTACTATTTCACCTGTCATCTCAATTCACACTCTCACCAAATCTCTCGGGTGTTAATTTGTTTTACACTCAAAATTTATAGTATGCAATACCATACCATATGCTTGAATAAATTCTCTTTTGATATCAAGGTGCACGACACACACACTCTTTGATGTCTTTATGGTTGTAACGGGGCTAGGGTTAAAGTGGGATAATTTTGGAAAAGTAGGATAAGGTTTAGAGTCAATACGATCGTTATCTTCACTATGTTCATTTTGATGGATTGAGTGTTATCGAGAATTCAACTTTTTGGATTTATCTTTATTTTCAAAATCCGTTGACTTCTCCTTCTTTCAAGTGCCATGGTGATTATTTTTCTATTATTCATTTCAATTTGATTTTTCAAATTTTTATCTTTCTTTTTCTTGTCTTATATTTTTTTCCAATCATCATGTGCCCTCATTTGTACTAACGTTGTACAACTACCCTAAACTTAAAGGTTGTTATCCCAACAGCAACCCAAACTTAGAATGAACATGGATCGGATAACTCACATAAATACTTTGAACATGGTGGGGGGTTTTACATGGTGGGGGAGTGTTTGGGCCATGGGTTAATACTATGTGGTTTTTAAAACAAACAAATGGGCAACCGCTCAAATGGGGTTAACAATGGATGATAATAAAAAGGATGGCTAGAAAGGCTTGGGGTAGGAAAAAACGTGCCTCAATATATGTAATCATGCAACCAAAATCAGAAAAGAACGTACGCAAGTTATGAATGATAAAGACATACCTACATGCTCTCTTATGATATACATCATGTTGGCTTTTTCTGCTCTCACCATGTTGGGTAGAGCTGACAACCTCCATAGTACCTCTTACTCGATGTGGATTCTCAATCAATTATGGAAAACCTGCTCAACTTTCAGTCCAACCCAATTAAACCAATCAGATCATTTAGAAGTATATAAAAAAATATTTTGGCGAGTTAACATGCATAGAGGACACACATGTCTTCAGTTTGGGTACTTTTTGCACAACCATTAAAGCTACAAGTATTACATTACTACTTGAAACTAAACAACCAGAAAATAAACCACTTAAAGAAAACAAAACTCAGAAATTAATATAAAATTGAAACTATAAAATAAAAATTACGAATACTTTCCTGGAGTTTCCTCCCAAGCAGTGCTCATTTATCGTCATTAGCTTGGCGCCTTATTCCCCATGTTATGGGGGGTACTTCAGCTTCCACACCTTGTTTCACTTCTTTTCCAAAACTAACAAACCATCTTTTTCATCGATATGGACTCCTTTATGCCACAAGTCCTTTCTAACTTTCATATCCTTACCTTGATGTCTTTTTCTCTTCTTTCTCATGGCTTTTAGAATGGAAATAGGATTTTTTCCACTCAGGGTTGCTAATGGAGGTCAGACCAGTTGAGATGGCCTTCTTGAGAATTTTTATGATGTTAGCATGTTACTTTGACCTTTCACATCTGTCCTGATCATGCCTACTTGGTAGTGATATTATTTTTCTACCTCTAGCTTCCTTTTTTCAAGAACAATCAAGGTTATTTCATCATCATAAACTTTTAAAGTTAGCATACCGTGGTTTATGTCGAAATTGCATCAATTTGTTCGCATGAATGGTCGACCAAGAATGATAGGTGTCTCTTCATCCTCAAGTATGTCTATGATCATAAAATCAATAGAAAAACTAAATTCCTCTATTGTCACCAGTACGTCTTCCATTATCCCATATGCATTCTTTATCGAGTGATCTGCAAATTTCAGATTTGTCCTTATATCACTGACATTTCCAATACCAAGCCTTTGGTAGATTGACAATGGCATCAGACTCACACTGGCTCCCGAATCAATTAGTACCTTCTTGAAAGTTCTGCCTTTTATAGTGCACGGGACTGTGATAAATCCATGATCCTTCTTCTTGATTGGGATTCTCCTACCTGGTGATATTGCACTACATATTTCATTAAAGGTTACCGATCCATCTCCTATTGGTTTCTTTTAGCGATTATCGCTTTCATGAATTTTTGTTACATGGGCATTTTCTCGAGTGCTTCAAAGAAAGGCCTATTGATCTCTAACATTTTGAGCATTATGATGAAATTCTCAAAGTCTTTCTATTTTGGATCCTTCTTTGTCGTTCTCTGAGGGTAAGGTAACTTAATCACTAGTTTAGCCTCTTTTTATTTTTCTCTTCAATTGGCTTTAATGGTGGTATAACTTCTTCTTCTTCTTTCTTATTTTCCCTCACTTCCAAAACTACCTCTATGACATGATCATCCTTTGTTGTCGTATCTTCTTCATCTTTAGAAACTTTCTAACTTCTTGTATGACAACATTAACATTCTCATGATTTCTCGGATTTTATACTGTTGCACTTGGTAGGGAACCTTGTGCTCGAGAACCTGCTATTTGTTGTGTTATCTGACCCATCTGAACTTCAAGATTTTTGATAGAAGCAATAATGTTCATCTGATTATTTCTTGCTTCTTCTTGGAACTTGGAATTTTGATCTACCATCTTTTTAATGGCAAGTTCCCAATCGGCCTTTTTGGGTGCTTGTTGCTGATATTGTTGTTGTTGTGATGGATACTATTGTTGTTGTTGGTATTGTTGTGGTTGGTTCTGATATTGAATGGGACCCTGCTTTTGAACATTCCTTTGCTGATCTTTCCAGGAGAAATTTGGATGATTCTTCCAGCCTGGATTATAAGTGTTATAGAATAAGGGTTGTTCTACTTCAGAAATTTTATCTCTTCAATTTGTTGTGCGGTTGCAACATAGTATACAGTCAAATGAGGTCCGCCACAAATTTCACAACTTACATTCTGGATCGGCTGAATTTGAGCTACCTGTTGTGTACCAATATTCATTATGTTAAGTTTCTTTTTAACTTCTGCAGCAATTGTGTCTTCTATCCTTATTTTATTTGTTTTAAGCTTCGGATTAATAACCCCTTCCGATTTGCTTGAACACATATCATACAACTCTAAATGCTCATTTGCAGTTATTGCCTCAATGATCTTTTTAATACATGTGGCTCTTGAAAAGTTTGATGAGCCACCAACTGCTATATCAATCAATTGTTTTGTCTTCAATCGGAGACCATTGACAAACATTTGCATTTGCTCAGTCTGATCTAAGTTGTGTGTAGGACAGGCAACAAGTAACCTCTTGAATCTCTTGTATGAATCACCAAGTGATTCACCCTCATTTTGTTTGTAGTTCATGATGTCGTATCTTTTCCTGAGGAAAATTGAGGTTGGAAAATACTCATTCAGAAAAGTTGTTTCCATTTGCTCCCAAGTGGTAATACTCCTAGCAGGTAATGAGTAAAACCATTCTTTTGCATCTTCAGATAGGGTTAAAGGAAACACTCTTAACTTATTTGCTTCTTCAGTGTGCCCATCTATCTTTAGAGTGGTGCTCATAGTCAGAAACCTTTGTAAATGTTTATTTGTATCTTCGTTGATTTTTCCCGAAAAAGGTCTCCTCTCAAGTTGATTAATGTGTTGGCATGTAGTTGAAAATTAGGCACATTTGTTGGTTGGTTCACAATTGTCAGTCTACCACCCAGTGCATTTGCCATCCTATAGTCACCTAATAGTCTCTCAGGTTGCGGTGGATTATCACCCATTGTTTCAGCCTCTTTCTCAGATTCTAAATTTGAACTTGAATGAATGGAGGGTCGCTCTTTGTCTGATTCCAGTCTTGCTAATCTAGCTTGTCTGAGTCTTACACGTAATGTTCTTTCGATTTTTGCGTTAAAAGGAAAATCAGTTGAGGCCTTACCTCACATAAAAATATCATAAGCATATTAGTTGATAAAGACCAAAATAAATGAAATAACATATATTAAATTTTAGTTGCAGAGCAACAAAATTTCAATTGAATTAAAATTGAACTCTATATTTTTCCAGTTCCCGACAACAGTGCAAAAAACTTGATCAGAAAAATAACAAGAGTACTATTTTGCCTTTGTAGTAATAATGAGGAAAGTTCATTGAATGTCGAACTTAAGGACTGCTTGTAAATATTGAGTTCTAATTGTTGTTCAATTAAACAAAAACAAATGTTTGGAATTATTTTGCTAAATTATGAAAATAATTGAGAATAGAGTAAATGGGCGTAGTGAACGGTTTTGACAGATATGACAAATATGCTAGAGAAGGTGTGTAATTTATCCCTGTAACAACTCTGGATCAGTATTGCAACAACAAATATCAATTAATTAATACTTGTTCTTAAGGTTGTTTTCTCCTAATGTCTTAGTGAGAAAACCTTTAATCATTCATCCCTAATCTCTATGTCCATAGAAATTTACCGATGAAATTAAGCCTTATTATATCAAGAACAATCTGGTTTCTATAGGATATACCTAGTCCTAGATGTTATCTACTATAGAATATTCTCATGAAAGCATTACCAACGGCGGTCTAACCTAATTGATAATCATATATCGATCTCAATTATTCTGAAAGACAAAGCATTAAGAACATCAAGAGAATAGATTAATCATGAAAAATAATATTGTTATTGCAAATATAAAATCACAGTTATTCCAGATTCAAATCAGGACGCCCCCATAGCATTAGGGGAGGGGGGGTAGATAATCATAATATTCAAGGAAATCAAAATACAAAGTTTAGACATAACGGATACTAAGATGAAATTGAATCTTCAATCGTTTCCATTCATGGAAATCTGTATTTCACCAAAGCTTATGTGATTCCCAAATTTCTCTCTGTATTTTTGCCGTCCAAGAAGAAGTCCTCCAAAATGTGATAGTAATCTCGCTTAAATAGAGAATTACCCCTTTTTCATATTCCCCTAGTCAATCCAATTTTTCTGGACAATAAGATTAGGTCTGAAGATAGTACATTCCATAATAATTTCCAAATTTGGCCTAAAAAAGGAAAGTTTCCGAAAATCACACGCCTGTCTGCTACGGACGTAACAGGTGCTACGAGTGGCCGTAGCAGGCCATTGGACCTGGCTTGTCAATCGATGCTGAAGGGTTTTGTCTGCTACGGTCAGTAGCGGGTGCTACGGGTGGCCATAGCAGGCCACTAGTTTAGGGTTATGTTTGCTACGGCCAGTAGCAGGTGCTACGGGTGGCCATAGCAGACCATTGTTTCTGTCATTTTCCTTTGAAACAGGGGTTTCAACTACTCCTCTGCTGCGGCCCGTAGCATGCATTATGGGTGGCCATAGCAGCCCACTATTCCTTGGGCCATACTTTCCGATTCTTCACAGTTTTTAACCGACATCCTTCTTGAATATTTATTTGATCCTAAAAATAGTAAAAACACACAACTCAAATATAAAATGCAGAAAATGGAAACAAATTGATGAAAAACAGTGAAAACATTAAATGACATTAACGGTAAAAGAAGGTGTAAAAACCACTTAAACTATATGAAAAATGCAAATAACTCACCTACTTTAACCTGTTAAAATGATAATAACTATAGCATAAATGGCGACTGATCACTCATCTGCATCCTCTGAGTCTGAGTCTGAACCAACTTCTGATTTTGTGTATGAGAATATTGAAGCCATCAAAGCTAGATTGACTTCTTCTTCATTCTTTCCAGCTTCTTCTTCATCATCAAGTTAATCCCATGTTGCCATGATATTTTTCTTGAACTTGCTTATGAAGTTGTTCTTTTGGAAGCTTCCCTTTTCATCTTTGTCATTATGAAGCTCTTTACAATCAATTATATAGTGACCAGGCTTCTAACAGTTGAATCACCCATTTTGATAATCTTTGTTAACTCTGGAGGTTGTTCCTCTAAAGTCAGATCTTCTTCTAGGAAACCTATTGTTCTTGTTAGCTATATGTTCAAACCTCTTGATGATAAAAGTCATTTTTTCATCATCAATGTCACCATCAGAATCTTCTTCAGCAGAAGCTTCTTCTGGTTTCCAAACTTTTGCGGATCTGACAGCTTTATCACCAGATTTCTCTACCATTGACTTCAAATCTAGTGATTTAGATTTCTTTACAGGCTCGTCTCCATTCAACTCCATTTCATGGCTCTGGAGGTTTCTAATAAAAAATTAAAGACTTAATGTGTTTAAGTCTTTGGCCTTCTGGGTTGATGTTAACTTGGGTCTGTATCTGACAAGAAGACTCCTAAGAATCTTCTTGACATGATCAGAGGTAGTGTAGCTCTTGTTCAGAACCTAGAGTCCATACAAAAGAATTTGAAACCTTGATAACATGGTTTCAATGTTCTCATATTCTTTCATTCTGAACAACTCATATTGTTGAACTAGAAGATTAGCTTTGGCCTCCTTGCCTTTCTGGTTTCCTTCATAGGTAGCATATAAAGATTCAAAAATAGTTTTGGTTGTGGATTTTTCGGTGATCTTTATGTACTCAGAGTGAAGCAAAGCATCTACAAGAATGCCTCACACTCTGTGATTCTTTCTATAGATCTTCTTTAAAGTAGGTGTGAGGGTTTTTCTATCAGCTACCTTTCCTACTCCATTTACTGAAATATTAATTCCATCTTCAAGAATATCCCATAACTCATCATCAAGACCTATGATGTGTGTGTACATCTTGATTCTCCACCATTCAAAATCAGGAGAATCTCCAATGAATGTTAGAGGTCTAACAACATAGTTGTTCTTTACTATAATCATGATTAACAACACCAAGAGGAATGGGTTATGGACTAGGACCACCATCACCAGAGTGATATGACTTAGCTTCAGAATCACTCATGATAAAGAAGGAAGTGTTTTTCTCATGATCTTATTTGAACCACTTTTAAGTGTTTAGCACAGACCTTGCTCTGATGCCAACTGTGAAGGAGAATTGCCATCCAAGGCGCAGCGGAATTTAAAAATTTCTCCATTTTGTGATCCTTACGAATGGGCATGATCAGTGATAGAATTGTTACCTCTTGTGGCGATCACGAACGTTAAACGATGACAACGTCTCTACTCAGTCCACACGAACGGATTCCTTCAATCTCAGTGCTAGCTGCTACGAATGAAGGCTTTGAGTGAGAGAGATAGAGAGAGAAACAAAATGCAAGCAAGAGTGATAATGCTTCTACACAAAGATTCTATTTATAGAACCACTTGTGTAGGCTGCAAGCTAAAAAACCCACTCAAGTGTATATGGCCCATATCTTATAATATGCCAAAATCACTTAAGTGTATGGTACCTTACCATATTTCGTATTCTACTTAAGTACACCGTACCTTACGATGTTCTATAATTCACTTAAGGGCACCGTACATTACGGTATTCCTAAATTACTCTATCTCTCATCAATCTGTCCTTTGTGTGTGACCCTATAGGTTTTCGCGGCGTTGGCAATTAAATTAAATCACGTATTTAACATAATACACAGTGAGCGGTATCTAGAAACACATCACTGCTACCCAAGACACGAAAATGTCATGTGATCTGACAAGTCCTTCTGTGATTATGTATATAATTACCATTTTGCCCTTATGTCTATATTGAACACAAGGCATAGACCGTGTCATCCTTGTCCAGTTCAATATTGGGCCCATAGACATTTATCCTGTTACGCAGGATGGGCAGATTCCATCTAGGTCACTCATGTCCCTCAGCATGCTTCGTGGAGTACCCATCAACTGTCTTTATGGTTATCCAGTTACGGACAACGTTGGATCAGCAATAAAGCACCCGACTCTACATCTAGGGTCCATAGTGGTTTCAGGTCGAAGAGTGGTATACACCATTATCACCATGAGAATAACTAATGACACTTTGCATAACTTTCTATATAGTATTCTCATAGCGGGTCAATCCGGTATAAATATTACTCTTAATATTCATACCTATGTTTAAGACTTGATAACTCCTTATCCATGATCCATGAGATGTGATCATCAGTCTACAAACATAATAATCTTCATGCTTTAATGTTATCCCACTTCACAATAAAGCTCGACTACGGATACTTTAAGACTAGTGTCCTTATGTTTAATGTGATCTCATGATTAAGTCATACTTGATACATTAAACGGACTATCTATTCCAGGGACTTTATTAAACAAACATAATAAAGAAAAAGCCTTTTATTATTAATAAATAATTTGATACAAGTACCAAAAGTATTGGCCTCTAAGGCTTACACCAACAATCTCCCACTAGCACTAGAGCCAATCAGGCATACCCCTAATGCCCATTGATCTAATATGGCCATCATGCTTCTGTTGCACAAGAGGCTTTGTCAGTGGGTCAGCAATATTGTCAAGTGTAGGTACTCTACATATTTTCACATCTCCTCTATCTATTATCTCTCGAATGAGGTGATAACGCATGAGTATGTGTTTGGATCGTTGGTAAGATCTAGGCTCCTTAGCTTGTGTGATAGCACCATTGTTATCACAATAGAGACCAATGGGATCCACAATGCTAGGGACTATGTCAAGTTCACTAATGAACTTTTTTATCCAAACAACTTCCTTTGCTGCACTTGAGGCATCAATATACTCGGCCTCGGTTGTAGAATCAGCAACTGTATCTTGCTTTGAACTTTTCCAGCTCACAGCGCCAGCGTTTAAGCAAAACACATAACCAGATTGCGATCTAAAGTCATCCTTATCTGTCTGGAAGCTAGCGTCGGTGTATCCAATTATAGCCAACTCTTCCTGACCTCCATATATCAAGAATGAGTCTTTAGTCCTTCTCAAGTACTTAAGGATATTCTTGACAGCTACCCAATGGGTATCACCAGGATCAGATTAGTACCAACTCGTTGCACTTAAAGCATACGAGACATCTGGTCGAGTACATAACATGGCATACATGATAGATCCTATTGCAGATGCATATGGAATCTTATTCATGCGATCCCTTTCTTCCTTAGTTGAAGGGGATTGTGTTTTTGATAGACACAAGCCATGTTGCATAGGTATGAATCCTTTCTTGGAATCATGCATATTAAAGCGTCTCAGCACTTTGTCTATGTACGTACTCTGACTTAGGCCAAGCAATTTTTGTGATCTATCTCTATAGATTCTGATTCCTAATATATAGGCTGCTTCACCTAGGTCCTTCATAGAAAAGCATTTCCCCAACCAAGACTTTACTTGTTGCAGGGTAGGGAAATTGTTTCCAATGAGTAATATGTCATCTACATATAATACCAGGAACACGATCATGCTCCCACTAACCTTCTTGTAGACACAAGGCTCATCTTCGTTCTTGATGAATCCATATTGTTTTACTGTTTCATCAAAACAAAGATTCCAGCTTCTGGAAGCTTGCTTCAATCCATAGATTAACCTTTGTAATTTACATATCTTTTGGGCTTCTTCTGGTATGTCAAATCCTTCAGGTTGTGTCATATACACATCCTCAAGAAGATTCCCATTAAGGAAAGCAGTTTTGACATCCATCTGCCATATTTCATAATCATGATATGCAACGATAGCAAGTAAAATTCGAACAGATTTAAGCATTGCAACTGGTGAAAAGGTTTCATCATAGTCAACCCCATGAATTTGTTTATATCCTTTTGCAACCAGTCTTGCCTTATAGGTATGTACCTTACCATCCATGTCAGTCTTCTTTTTGAAGACCCACTTGCATCCTATAGGGTTAACTCCTACAGGAGGCTCTACCAAGGTCCAAACTTGGTTTGTTTACATGGAATCCATTTCAGATTTCATGGCTTCTAGCCACTTCTCAGACTCGGGACCAGTTATGGCCTCTTGGTAGGTCACAGGCTCATCTTGATCCATGAATAATACATCACCTTGATCTGTTATGAGATATTCATATCTCTCAGGTAGGTGATGTATCCTGCTTGACCTACGTTGGTCTTGTTCTACTTGAGCAAGTTGCTCTTCCACAACTACTTGTGTTTCCTGCTCTAATTCCTCCATAGGTGTATCGATGCTTTGTGATTCTTGAATTTCTTCAAGCTCTACTTTCCTCCCACTGTTTCCTTTGGAAATAAAATCCTTTTCTAGGAAAACTCCAGTTCGAGCGACAAACACTTTGCCCTCAGAAGGATTGTAGAAGTAATACCCTCTTGTTTCTTTAGGATACCCCGCAAATAAGCATTTTTCAGATTTGGGCTCAAGCTTAGTTGAAATTTGTCGTTTCACATAAAACTCGCAACCCCAAATCTTCATGTAAGACATATGTGGTTTCTTACCACTCCATATCTCATATGGTGTCTTTTCAACCTTTTTGGATGGAACACGGTTAAGTGTGTAAGCTGTTGTCAACAGTGCATGTCCCAAAAAGGAGTTTGGAAGATCGGCGTGACTCATCATGGATCGGACCATGTCAAACAGGGTTCGATTTCTTCTCTCAGATACACCATTCCATTGGGGTGTTCCAGGAGGAGTAAGTTGGGATAGGATCCCACACACTTTCAGATGGTCATCAAACTCTAGGCTTAAATACTCACCACCTCGTTCTGATCGAAGAGTTTTAATATTCTTACCTAGTTGGTTTTGTTCTTCATTCTTGAATTCCTTGAACTTTTCAAAGGACTCTGATTTGTGTTTCATTAAATACACATAACCATATCTACTGAAATCATCAGTAAATGTGATGAAGTACTGAAAACCTCCTCTGGCTGGTATGTTCAGTGGTCCACATACATCAGTATGTATGAGGGCCAAAAGATCATTAGCTCTTTCACCTTTTCCTGTGAATGGAGACTTTGTCATCTTTCCAATTAAACAAGATCTGCATGTCTCATATGATTCATAATCAAAAGAGTCCAAGAGTCCATCTTTATGGAGTTTGGAAATGCGTTTCTCATTTATGTGGCCTAATCGACAATGCCAAAGGTAAGTTGGATTTAACTCATTAGGTTTCATCCTTTTAGTATTAATGTTATAAATAGGCATTTCAAGATCAAGGACATATAGTCCATTATTCATTTGTGCAGTAGCATAGAATATATCATTCAAATAAATTGAGCAACAATTGTTCTTTATTATAAATGAAAAACCAAACTTGTCCAAACAAGAAACGGAAACAATATTCCTGCTAATTGCAGGTACATAATAACAGTTCTCTAACTGAATTATTAAACCATTAGGTAAAGTCAATACATAAGTTCCTACGGCTAAAGCAGCAACCTTTGCTCCATTGCCAACTCGTAGGTCGACTTCACCTTTTGCCAAATCTCTACTCCTTTTTAGTCCATGCACATTTGTACAAATGTGAGAACCGCATCCAGTATCTAATACCCATGATGCAGAAGTAGATAAATTAATTTCAATAACAAAAATACCTGAAGTTGAAGTCTCTACTCCATTCTTCCTATCTTCCAGGTACTTTGGGCAGTTCCTCTTCCAGTGTCCGGTCTTACCGCAATGGAAGCAGGTGCCTTCTTTTGCTATGCCTCCACTAGGCTTCAAAGCAGCAATAGTGGGTTTGGGTTTGACAACTTCCTTGTCTTTCCCTTTAGCATGTTTGAGGATAATCCTCATGTTTCGGTACCAATCCAGAAAATTTGTCCCAGACAATTTTTCCTTCTCAAGGATTGATCGCAAGATGTTGTTAGAGGTGTTTGTTGTCATGGTAATCTACATGAGAATTAATGAAAATATAAGTATCATTGACATATTTAATTAGGCCTTTAACTAAATATGCTCCCACTATTTTACTCAAAAACAAATGACCCTTATCATTTGATTCGAAAAATCCCGTTGGAAGATTTTCTAGTGGGTCGAGATCCATATTTCACTTCGTTCTAAGTCCGCGTAGGCGGATTACACAAAACTAGGTTATTTAGGTAGGAACTCCTTCCAATTGTATCTCATACAACTCTCGAAAATTTCAGTTGGGTGAATAACTCCTTATTCCAATGCATCATATGGATCATTCCCAACTCTTGCTTCTAGACATATATAATATTATTATAATTAAGTTTGACCCATCGTTTTAGCAGTTGGATATTACAATTATCCCATCGCATCTTACTAATACAGAACATGCACCTCGCGTAGGCGAAGCCTACATTATCCGATACTAGTCTTGATGAGTGCTAAAACTTGGAAAGCAAACATATATAATATTATTATAATTTGTTTAGTTAAGTTTGACCCATTGTTTTAACAGTTGGATATTACAATTATCCCATCGCACCTTACTAATATAGAACATGCACCTCGCGTAGGCGAAACCTACATTATCCGATACTAGTCTTTATGAGTGTTAAAACTTGGAAAGCATAAACTTAATATTTAATTTGAGGGAATTGCAATTTGATCTCACCGGCTTATTTATCATATAAATCGTCTCTCACGTGCATCAACATACATTCACATGCATCAACATACATACATACATAATGAAACAGTTATGGCCCCCTAGTGCAATTGTTCTCCCAAGCCAATGAGAGAACCTAAGCTAACCTAATAACGATCTAAGCTTCCCCAAGCAAGATCTTCAAGGTTGTCCTCCTTTGGCATTGACTTCTTTGCTTTCTTCATGTCATTACATTACATAAAAGAAACTCGTTTTACATACGACGGAGTGAGATGAGAAAAGAAGTTACATTGAGAGATTAAAGGAGAGGCACGACACGCAGGTCGTATTTTAAAACCCAAAACAAAATAAAGGAAAACTAAGGCCATAACCGATCACCACAAAATAATAATAAACACATTATTATTATTATCAATTTTAATTCTTTTAAAACCAATTAAAACCAAATTAAATCTCGACGACCGATCACATTACGCAGAGTTAGCCGAACGGGTTAATTTTGCCTTGCGTTAACCGGTTAACCAAATCCGTTCAAAATTTGCTTTCTGTCTTGCGTTAACCGGTTAACCAAATACGTTAACCGGTTAACACTGTTTGAAAATCTGTTGGAAAACTGTATTCCGTCTTGCGTTAACCGGTTAACCAAATGCGTTAACCGGTTAACACTGTTTGAAAAACTTAAAATTTTATTTCGTATTGCGTTAACCGGTTAACCATATGCGTTAACCGGTTAACACTGTTCCAAAAAGTGTTTAGAAAGCACAACTCTTGTGCAGTCACAACCCCAATCGCATAACTCTCTGACAACACAACCCTTGTGCCGTCACTAACCCTGATGCACCAATTTCAGACCGTCAAACACATCTCGATTGTTGATTCAATATGATTGATCAACACGTCATTGCTTCACCATACTAATGTCGGATCAAGAAGCAAACGACCATTGATCGCTCAAAGGAAAACAACCATTGAGTATTTGAATGAACGAAACGAGAACACTATATCATATATAATGTATTTTGCATCAGGATTACTTATATCATATATATAACTTGATCGATCTCAATTTAATCTTTGATTCATTCTGTCTTTAATCGTATTAATACAGAAAATAAACAATTATCAGATTCATGGTTTCGTAAGTGGCTCTGATACTACTGAAGGAGAATTGCCATCCAAGGCGCAGCGGAATTTAAAAATTTCTCCATTTAGTGATCCTTACGAATGGGCATGATCAGTGGTAGAATCGTTACCTCTTATGGCGATCATGAACGTTGAACGATGACAACGTCTCTACTCAGTCCACACGAACGGATTCCTTCAATCTCAGTGCTAGCTGCTACGAATGAAGGCTTTGAGTGAGAGAGAGAGAGAGAGAGAGAGAGAGAGAGAGAGAGAAACGAAATGCAAGCAAGAGTGATAATGCTTCTACACAAAGGTTCTATTTATAGAATCACTTGTGTAGGCTGCAAGCTAAAAAGCCCACTCAAGTGTATATGGCCCATATCTTATAATATGCCAAAATCACTTAAGTGTATGGTACCTTACCATATTTCGTATTCTACTTAAGTACACCGTACCTTACGATGTTCTATAATTTACTTAAGGGCACCGTACATTACGGTATTCCTTAATTACTCTATCTCTCATCAATTCGTCCTTTGTGTGTGACCCTATAGGTTTTTGCGGCGTTGGCAATTATATTAAATCACATATTTAACATAATAAATAGTGAGCGGTATCTAGCAACACATCACTGCTACCCAAGACACGAAAATGTCATGTGATCTGACAAGTCCTTCTGTGATTATGTGTATAATTACCCTTTTGCCCCTATGTCTATATTGAACACAAGGCATAGACCGTGTCATCCTTGTCCAGTTCAATATTGGGCCCATAGACATTTATCCTGTTACGCAGGATGGCCAAATTCCATCTAGGTCACTCATGTCCCTCAGCATGCTTCGTGGAGTACCCATCAACTATCTTTATGGTTATCCAATTACGGACAATGTTGGATCAGCAATAAAGCACTCAACTCTACATCTAGGGTCTATAGTGGTTTCAGGTCGAAGAGTGGTATACACCATTATCACCATGAGAATAACTAATGACACTTTGCATAACTTTCTATATAGTATTCTCATAGCGGGTCAATCCGGTATAAATATTACTCTTAATATTCATACCTATGTTTAAGACTTGATAACTCCTTATCCATGATCCATGAGATGTGATCATCAGTCTACAAACATAATAGTCTTCATGCTTTAATGTTATCCCACTTCACAATAAAGCTCGACTACGGATACTTTAAGAATAGTGTCCTTATGTTTAATGTGATCTCATGATTAAGTCATACTTGATACATTAAACGGACTATCTATTCCAGGGACTTTATTAAACAAACATAATAAAGAAAAAGCCTTTTATTATTAATAAATAATTCGATACAAGTACCAAAAGTATTGGCCTCTAGGGCTTACACCAACAAACTGAAGGTGAGAAAAACACAAGAATGTGGGTTGAGTTATGTTGGATTTTTCTTATTTAAGCTTTTTCTTCTTCTGCTTCAGATAGCTTTCAAGAAAATTCTAAACACTTAGTTCAGAGTTTGACTCAGAAAAGATTGAATAGCTTCTGAAGGTCCTTATTAGATTCTAAATAGGAATCTGACTTGGAGTGACAGAGTTGGCATCAACATAGTATTAAGTGCAGAAGTAAGGAAAGTAAAAGGAGAGACACAAGTATTCATCCTGGTTCCTCTCACAACTTGAGAGTAGTCCAGTCCCCTTGTACTTCCAATGAATTTCCACTATAACCAAACTGATTACTAATGCTCAAGCACCAAGCAAGAGACTTCCAATGCTCAAGCACACAAGTAAGAGACTTCTTTTTCTCAAACCTACAAGTAAGAGACTTCCTTTGCTCAAGCACACAAGTAAGAGACTTCATTTTCCCAAACCCGCAAGTAAGAGACTTATATGCTCAAGCACACAATAAAGAGACTTCATATGCTCAAGAACTAAAGCAAGAGACTTATGACTCTATAATAAATTGTTAAGAGATTTGGGTAACAACTACACTTGATATACAATCAGAGGTGTAGACAAAATACAACTTAGAAAGGCTATAAGACTTAAGAACTTCTAAAATATACACAACGTTAAGAGGATCTAAATCTATCAATTTTGACAGAGTGACTTCTCTTTGAATGTCAATGTTTTAGAGTCTTGTAATGTAGTATACTTTTTTCCTTCTTCTGATCTTCTACTCCTTATATAGAGAGGGAGAAAAAAGACGTTGAAGACTTTCACTAAAAGGTTGGTTAACCTTTGTACTTGATTAGACACATCAAGAAATCACTTTCTGCAAGAGGAATTATCTGTTGAGGCTCAGACAATAAAGAAGAGATTTTTCCTTAAGTCTTATAGAGATCAAAAGTTCTCTGAGTCATTCAGAGTTACCTTAATTGTAGAGACTCTACTTCAGGGGTTGACTTTCACTCTTCAGAGGTTGATCACTTCAGATTCCACTTCTTGGTTTCTGAAGCTTCAGAGTCTGGGTCACTAGAGGCTAACTATCTTTGGAGTTGACTTCTTCAGAGTCTGGATCTTCCATCAGAACCAGAGTCTTTAGAAGTGATCTTCAGAGCTAGATTTTGATCTTCAGATGTAGAATAGTCAAGCTTATCTTCATATGTTCTCAATCATATTATCCTGCATACTTTGACAAATGTTAGAATAACCAATTATTCTTTAAATACTATGTTATCATCAAAACTCAAGGGATATGGTATCAACCAATTTTGTTCCAACACCCTTGAGAAACTAAGTTTTGTCAGAATTCTCAAGAAGTTATTAACAATTAGTATTTGAGTTGTATTTCCTTGAGAGACTGGGTTATAGTTAGAATTCTCAAGAAGTATTAGACAAGTTGTATTTGAGTTTTGTAATCAGTTTGGTTATTGGATTAAGTCATTATTGAGAAGGAAAAATCACTCAGGCGGGTGGGCTCTATGTAGCTTTGTTCATAGAAAACCAAGATAAAAATACTTGTGTTGTTTATCTCTGTCTTATGTTTGTTGTTTGAGTTCTTGGGTTGCAAAAAGTTTTAATTTAGAAACCCACTTCAAACCCTCCTTTCTTGTGTTTCTTGAACCTTCAATTGGTATCAGAGCTCTGGTTCTAGTATTGACTCGTTGTGTAAAACACTTAGCCATGTCATAAAAATATCCATTTTCTTGAAACACAAAATGGCACTTACTAACAATGATAAAAACTACTATTTTTCCAAACCTCCAATTTTTTATGGAGATAAATGTGATTACTGGAAAGACAAAATATAAAGTTTCTTTCTCAGCCAAGATACAGATTTATGGGACATGGTTTTAAATGGCTACACACATCCTATAGATACAAATGATGCAAGGCTTGAAAGAAACCATGTGAATGAGAAACAAAATAAGGATTACAAGAATCACCATAGATCCAAAAATATTCTGCTATATTTATTTCGTATTCATAGTATGAGAAGATTACAAATAAAGACTCTGCTAAGTCTATATTTTAGTCTTTAAGAATGACTAATGAAGGAAATAAGTAAGTTAAGGAAACTAAGGCCTTGGATTTAATTCAAAAGTATGAAGCCTTCAATATGGATGAGGGTGAAATTGTTGAGGAATTGTTATCAAGGTTTCAAACTCTTGTAGCTAGCTTGAAAGTTTTAAACAAAGGCTATACTACTGCATATCACGTAAAGAAAATAATCAGATGCCTGCCAAAGAAATGGAGGCCAATGATGACAGCACTCAAGGTGTCATAGGATCTAAATATTATAACTCTAGAAGAGCTTATAAGCACTCTAAGAAGTCACGAGATAGATCTTGAAGAGGAAGAGCCTCAGAGGAAAGTCATGCATGCGGTTCTAAATACCAAAGCTTTTCGAGCTAAAGAAGAAGACTTTGAAGGCGACGTTGAATATGAATCTGAAAGTGTCTTTAAAGAAGAATAAACTTGTATTGCACTCAAGGCCAGCACCTCTAAAACAGAATCAAGATTAGATTCCAAATCAGATTTAGACTATGAAGAGGTATTTTCTAATCTCACTCGTTCTGAATTAGAATTATCTTTAGCTGAGATTCTTGAAAAGAGTCATAAGCTTCAACATAGATGCAAGAATATGAAATTGATTCATGTAGTCAAATCTGAAGCTCATAGTGAGTTGCTGAAACAAAACTCTATTTTAAAAGAAAGAGTCGGTAGTTTAGAAAATGAAAACTCTGCCCTAAAAAGCAAGAGTAAAATTATTGAAAAAGAAATTCTTTCAGAAGCTTATGTGAACACTGAATATGCTTCCAAGAGACATGGAGCTTCTTTTCAAAAATTTATAGCTAAGGAAATAGATATAAGCATAATGGATTTAATGATCTATGAAACTAATGGTAAAGGGAAAATAAGCATTGGTTATTCTAAACAAAAAAACTCCATGTGGAAGCCTAAACCCAAAGAGAATGTGAAAAAGCCAAGGGCTTTGTAATCCCATTCTACCTATGGTCACTCTCATGATATATATTCTGCTCATAAACCATGGGTTGATAAAACTCATGGGAAAACTAATCACAAAGGACCCAAAAAGATATGGGTACCAAAAGATAAAATTGTTTATGTTGCAAACATCTTGAGTAGCAAAGTTGAAACCCAAATCATAGTATTAGATTGTAGGTGCTCTCAACACACAAAGGAAAGAAGGCATATGTTCCAAGGCCTGGAATATAATACCAATGAAGTTGAAGGATCTGGGGAAGGTCAGAAGGGTAAGATCAATGCTTTAGAAACTATTGTTAATGACTTTCTTTTCTCTACCCTTGATGTATGTAATTTATGCTTAACACTAACAAGGTCGATTCTAAAACTCAAGAATGTATTATGTTAAGATACTCTGATTCACTCAAAAGGATACAAAGTATGTAACAATTAAAATAAAATTATTGAGGAATCAATTCATGTTGAGTTTGATGATAAGCTTGACTCTGAAAAGTCAAAGCTAGTTTTAAAAATATGTAGATCTGAAGATTAGCTATTTTGACTATGAGGACATAACTTCTGATGTACTCAATGAGAAAGCAAAAAGTCATAACCAAAGGTGCCCACACATCAAAATGTATAAGGAAGTTAAAGAAAATACTAATTCATTATGAAGATATGATTTTGGGTGAATAGACAAAACTAATCTTCCTTGATAAAGCTCTTTAAATCTCAGAAGCACCAAACATATTTTCTGGAGAAGAATAAGGTAAGCAGAGGTAAGTTACATTGTCCCACTCAGAATTCCTCTAGGAATTTCTATCTTTTGACTAAAAGTTTTTGAAATTAATGGTGGAAATCAAGCGTTGTATGTGTGGCTCTAAAGTAGGACAGTTGTCATACATTTATCCATTTGAATGTTTGAAGCGAACCATTGGGATACTCTATTTCTTGGGTAAAGAGAAAATCATTTCATTTGCCTCCCTTATCAGATTGCGTGTTTTCAATTATTATTATTATTATTACTTTCCCTATTTAAATCCACGATGCACCCACTTCTCACACACAACATAACTATTCCTCACTACCCACACTTGAAACTTTCATCTTTCAAAAACTATCTCTCCAAACCTAAAACCTTAATCATGACTGATCAACAACCACAACAAGAGCAAGATCAACAACAACAACAACAACAAGAGAAACTTCAATAACAATCTCAAAAGAAAGATGTTATGATGGAACGCATCCCTGAGATTTCATTATCTACTCCAATGAATAAGTTGGAAGTTCTCTATGTGTCAATTATAGATTTTGAAAACTTAAAGCTAAATGGGTTTGACCTAACCCGTAACCCATGGATGGGAAGTTTACTTCAACAAGTTGAAAGGTCCGATGTATCCTACACTGGTAAAAGATTTTTGGATTCATGCAGAAGCTACAAATGTTCATGTCTTCTTTAGCGTTCTGGGTCAGAAATTTCAAATCTCTGAGAAATTCTTACCCAAGCTACTAAACCATGATGATTCTGGGAAGAGATGTCATCATATTTTTCAAAAGGGGAGGAAGTGAATGAATTTGTGACCACCATCTTCCAAAAAGGATCGAGACTAGGCGTCAAGAATCGCTGATCTGGGCTAAGGATTTGGACCAAGATTATTTTGGGGTGTATTAATCATTGTCCTGCTGGAAACTCTGCTGATTACATCAACTCTGGTCAGAAATACATGTTGTATCATCTGGCCAAAGGAATTAAGATGAATCTTCCCTCTATATTGTTCAAATATTTGAAGGAGATGGTCAAGGAAACTAGAAACGAAGGTCAAAAACACAAGAAATGGATTCCTATGGATAGACTAATTTCTGATACTTTGGTTGTAAACAAACTGGTGAAAAGTTGTAAGAGATAAATCTTCATGATGATCTCTACATGGAAGTAGGAAAACCTTTCAACAGAAGGAATCTGAAAAACATGTTAATAATTTTAGATGTTATAGACCCTGTAGTGCTGGATAGGGAATTTGTTTCTACCAGAAGGGTAGAGATCGATGACTTCCCCACCTTCACTAAGTTGGACCCCCCCCCCCATAAGTTTTGATGGAATACATGAGAATCTATTTGGAAGCAGATATTGATCTAGGAGTGGACATCCACAATTTTCCGGAGGCCCCTCCAGATGCAACTCGTAAGAGGCAAAGAAGGACAAATAAGTTTGCTGAAGGAACCTCTAATCATTCTCATCCATCTCCAGTCAAACAACCAAAAGAGTCTGAGATCTCCAGAAGGATTTCAAGGTCTGCAACTTTTGAAGAACAAATAAGGGAAGTTGTTGAAGCTGCCAAGGCTGGTGAAATTTCTGAAGTTGCTAAAGTTGATGAAGTTGATGAAGCTGATAAGGCTACTAAAGTTGTAACACCTCAACTTTTAAATAGAGAATTTTATTTAATTATTAATGTGATTTATTCATTATATTTGATTTAGATGTTTTCTGGAGTGTAGGGGAATTTTAGTAATTTATTAATTTCCGGGGTTATAAGATTTAAGAGTAGATAAATAAAATGTTATTATTGAGATTATTGTCGATAATTAGACATATTTAATTATTTTGTAAAAATTTAAAATAATAGAAAATATAAAAATATTGATTAAATAATTATTCAAATAAAATATTTATTTTATTTAAATAATATTTTAAATGAATAAATAGGAATTTGGGCCAATTATGTGAATTGGTGTAGTATGAGGTGAGAGGAGTGAAGTTGGGAATACATGAGAAAAAAGTGTAATTTTGAGAAATAGAAAAATCATATATATTCTAAAATGTTGGGAGAAACTAGGTTTTTCATAAAACTTTTAGTACGTGAAAAAGAGGCAAGAGGAAGATAGGGGATTTTGGGAAGGAGAGATAGGTTTAAGAAGAGGAATCCAAAAGCTGCTAGGATCATCATCGTTGCTGAAAAAATATGAGGTAAGGGGGGGAATTTTCTGCTTATGGGTGATTTTAGGCAAGCAGGATAGTGAGGGTTCTTTACCCTATTATCAGCGCCTTGGAGTTTATATGATTTTCCCTAATTTTTCCCTTTTGATCTATGTAAATTGATCAAATAAGGTTTGGGCAAAACCTTATTGGTCGATCAATGGAAATATTTTTCTATTTGATTTCTCTGAGATCCAAAAAGGGGATTTGGGATAAATCCCCTATGGTCTCTATAAGTGTTATTATTTGTAGGTTTAGAAACCTTTTGTTGATGATGATAATGTATGAGTTTTGTGTTGTGTTGTGTGATTAACTCTGTGGAGTTGGGATTTTTCCTCATAAAATCGAACGACTCGGTTTAGGTCGTTTGATTTCCCAATTTTGTAATGATCATAGTTTTTGGTCGACCTGTGATTTGGTCGATCTGTGGCCATAGTTAAAGGTTATCTCATACATAGCATAGGGTTTTGGCTATAAATTCTTTTGATAATGAGAAAAATATAAACCTGTAATATTTGAATTCCTATTATCCATGGTTAACCTTATCTATTTTGGGGCAGTTGAGACTCAATTGAGAGAATTAGTCAAGTTTTGGATTTGTTCAATAAAGTGAAAAATGCAGGTAGCCATAGAAGGGGGTTGACCGCCTTATTTTATGCATGACTTGAGTTTCTTAAGTCGGTTTGAGATGTCGTCGGTTATGTTGGAAAGTTAATGCAATAATATTTCTTTTGAAGTAGAGAGATTGGGTTTAGAGGCGCTACAACAGTAGCAGTTTGCTGGTTTTTATACCATAGGTGTAGTCAATTTTAGTCTTGTGTTAATCATTATGTTTCACACATAACTTGAGTTTCGTAAGTCCTTTTAGGATGTTGTAAGTTATGTTAGAAAGAGAGTTCAATTATATTTCAAACTAGAGATTTTAAAGATTTTATCATGAGTATATAAATTTTCGTGCTATTTTGAAGTCAACCATTTTGGTTTAGAGTTTATGTAGAAATTGTTGCGATGGGGCTGAACTGAAACGAATAGAGATGGAGTTTCATAACTCTGCTTGAGGTGAGATTAAGTGTGTTTGAAAGAAGTTCTAAAGAAATTTCAAACTGGAAAGTTTCATGATTTTCTCATGAGTATACATTTTTTGGCGCCATTTTAAAGTCAGGCGAAACATTATGTCTGATGTGAGTATACATTCTTGTGGTTTGATTAAAAATGAACCGATTAGTGTATTAAATCTCTAAACTTTTCGGAACATATACATTTTCTTGATTCTAACTCCATTTGATATTTTAAATAATTATTCTAATATGATGTGTGACTAGTAGGAAGCATGATTTTGGGGTTGTTTGATGAGTTTATAGTTGTTATTGAGTAGTATTGAGTTGTTTAGAGTGGTGAGAATGTAATTGGTATTTTGTTATGTTTTAGAGTTTCCTTTGAGCAACTCTGATGAGCTTTAGAGTTATGTTGGTAAGTTTAAGAGAGGAATTTATTACTTTAGAGTTGTCGGAGTTACTATTTGAGTAACTTTTATATGTTTTAGAGTTTTGTTGGTATGCTTGGGTGTTAAGGGTTATTACCCTGTTGGTGGTCTTTCACAAGTAATAATAATAATTATGAGCTTTTGAGAAATTATATGTTTTTGAGAAGTTTGAGAAATTTTGAGATTTTGAGAATTTTGAGAAATAATGAGTTTTGAGACGTTTTGAGTTTATTGAGTATTTTGATGAGTTGAAGTTTAGGGTAATAATATAACTTTACCTTTTTGAGGAGAAATAATTGAAATTGTTTTTAAAACATATTTTTTTATAATAGTAATCCAGAGAGGGATTACAGTGAGGCCATTATTGACGATTTGAGCATAGTAATCCAGAGAGGGATTATAATGAGACCTTTATTGGAGATTTGGAGTATAGTAATCTAGAGGGATTATAATGATGACCTGAGTATGGCGAATAATATGTTCAAGAGTGGAAATTTTTTAGAATGTTTCGAGACTTGTAATCTTGTGATTTTGTGATGTTGATGTCGTCGTATGTTTGTGTTGTTTATAATCATGCATTCATTTATTTCGGAGATATGTAAGAATTCAGTTCAATGATGGTCTGGTTCAGAGAGGAACTATGGAGGTATCATGTCCAAAGAGGGACACAGTTCATAGAGGAACTAGAGACATGGGAAAATCAGTAATATACCTCTGATCCTAGTGATTTGGTGCCACGTGCATTTTGAGAAGGAGTTAGTGGCATTGACATTGTATTTGCATTGTTATCTATTTGTTTGTGTTTTGAGTGTGATTGAGTTGCTTTATAATTTGTTATTACTATTCCGATATGCTGAATTTCTCCGTTAACATTTGTTAGATGTATTCTCTCCCCTTGTTTTTTATTGTGGCGTGTGTGCTCTTCTGGAGTATATACAGTCAGGTCCAAGAGTAGCCGATTGAGTTAAAGGATGGCTTTGATGCCTCTTTAGATTTTACCATTGGGTCTTAGAGAAGTCACTCTGATATGTAGCACTGGGATGAGATATCATTTGTTATTTGTGTTATGCTTTATATATATTGGAGTCTTGGTTGTTGAGACTTTTATGTTAAACTTGTTTATTTCTGCTGCTTATTTTCACATGACTATTTCATATTTGATATTTTTATGCTATGGTGAAGCATGTGTGACACTTTATCGTAGATTTTTATTTGAATTATTTTATTAAATTTTGAGTCGGGGATTAGGGTGTTAAGTTGCTAAAGCTGCTGGAGCTACTAAAGTTGTTGAAGCTACTGAGGCTGCTGAAGAATCAGGACAACTAAATAAGGAAGTTGATAGAGAATATGATGAAGTTTATACCCACCATAATCCTTGTAAGTCTTCTAATGATGATACTTATACTAGTTTTGATTCTATAAATGTTAATTCTTCATCTATCCTTTTCCCAAACACAACCATTATAAACCAACCTTTTGGTACTGTTACCAAACCAACAAATGAACCCACAACAACAAATGAGCCAGAAACCACAACTGCACCTAAAACAACAAATGAACCTGAAATCACAACCACAAATGGAAAAATCCAACAAACTACAAATAGCCCAATCCCACAATAACCTACATCTCCATCTCAACCTTAAACTCCACCTTCACCTCAACAAACACTATCTAATCATACAACCAATCCTGAACCCACACCCATGAACATCTCACCTCCTCCATCCAATCAGATTGATATACATGTCATTGACCCATGTTTTGGTGATATTTCTTCTACAGATGATTCCTCTATTGATAGAGAATTTTTCTCTAATGAGGATCCACCTATAGTTGAACTTTCCTCATCCTCTTCTAACTCATAAATGAATACATAGATGAGAATCCCCACAAATAACTCTAAACTTACCCCTCATACACCCTCTTTTGGTGAAGTATAGACATATATAGAATTAAAAATAGTTGAAAGTCTAAGCTTTATGAGGCAGGTTAGCACTAATTGTGTTAATCCTATTGAAGCCAATGCATTATAGGACCGGTACATGGACTGGTCAAACTAGTGCTTCAAATTCCTCAAGAAATTGTCTTATGAGGTTGTTATGGAAAAGTTCATGCCTAAATTATCTAAAATAATGAATCAGATTATGGAGTTAAAGAAGCATGTTGATGTTTCCTTAGCTAGGTCTAAGATTTTGACGCTCCCAGCAGCAAAACAAGTTCTATTTCAAATTGAAGCTGAAATTTCTTCTACTTAGATCTTACCTACTAAGCTTATAGGTGGAACATATTTTAGAATTCCTCTTTCTGAACAGAACTTAGTTGTTCCTTTTGAAGTTTGAGTAACTTATTGGACTGCACAGATCTTAGATTCTCAGCTTAAAGTTGGAACAACTTCTAGGATTGCATCTTCTAAACCTCTTGCTTCTGAGGTCGTTACTTTTGTGGTTCTGAAGACTTTGTATGAGATAAAGAAGGAGAATGAAGTAGTAAGGACCGGACTGGATCGCCAAGATGAGACCAACAATCAGATTCAGACCATGTTAACCATCATTATGTCTAGACATCCAACCCCACCATAAACCTTTCTAAATTTTTGTTTTGTTTCTGACTATGTGTTACCTTGTTTTTCAATCTATAAAAAGTTTATTTTATTTTCATATTATTATTTTTTTATTGATGACAAAGGGGGAGAAAAAGAATATGATTTTGACATATCTTGAACCCATTATAAATCCCAAACATGCTAATATAATGTTACTCATATGCTTTAATTTGTTGGATATCTATTAACCATGAAATCATATTTGTGTTTCTAAGATTATCGACAAGGAAAATCAGTTTCTCCTTGAGAATTTTATATTTGATAAAAACTAAAAGGTCCTTTGACCTTGTTTGACCTATGATAAATCTTATGGTCATTTCATTGGTGTTTTAATGAGGTTTTAGGAAATTGACCAACCATATTTAATTTAATGCATTATTTTTATTATATTTGATTGATTAAATGCCAAATTAATTGTGTAGAGCCATTTTAATTGACTTTGTGAGTATGACTTGTGTCGTTGGGCCTTGGTCAAGGTTGATTTGACTTTCTTAGGTTGAGATCATTGGATTTAGGGGATTGATGAAATGTACATTCCATCTCCCAAAATGAATGAATGATTTTAACTTGGTAAAAGTCCTCCTTTGTCGAATTTGTGTTTGATCCATTTCCCCCTTCCTCTTCATCTCATTTCCCTTCTTTATGCATTCATGTCATGGACCTATAACGTCTCTACATCCTAAGGCTAGTTGATTGCAAAATCAACATACGTATGGATGAGATTAGGTCCCCCACTTTGCATATTCGTTTTGTGTGTGGTATGTTTCATGAGCATAGGTCATTATACTATGTCTCTAACATGCATCAACACCAGAATTCTATTGCCCGGCCTCAAATAGTGTGACTTCTACATAGGTCTAATTACGATTGCTTAACATAGCGCTAAATTTTGACACAAAAGGCATAGCATTCTAGTTAGTGAGATTGTAAGTCTCCCATCTTTCATGGTATTATGTGGAAACTTGACCTTTTTTCCTTCCTTTGGAAGATGTCTTGGTTCAGGGATCCATGCTTTTGATAAGTGGGTTGAGTGTTCTCCAAAGAATGACTTAAAATAAAAGAAAAGCAAAAGCAATACTAACTTCTAACTCATTAACAACTAACATTTAATTTCAAGTCATTTACTTTGTATGCGCTTTAACTTTTAAAGCTTTATTCATTTGCCATTATTCATACCATTCAAGTTGTTTATGTTAAAAGTCATTTTCACTTTGTCCATTTGGACCATATTTTGTGACATATTGTGATTGTGTATATTGTGTGGTCTTTGACCATTAATGTACATAATAAGAACAAAAACCCGAAAAAATATCTTATGTGGATTGTTGGTTTGATCGGATACAATTGGACTTAGAATTTAGGCAACACTCCTTTTGCAAAGGTCTTGGCCAATGCCAACTTTAATGAAACCAAATGCTTGTGGATTGAAACTTCATCTGAAACATCATTGAAGATCCATTTAAGTTCATCTACAACATGATCATTATGAAGCTGTTATTTTGAACCTGTGACTCATGCCATCCTTTGAAGTCATCTTCTACATGGGCAAAACTTGAAGAAGATCATGAATTGTTAAGCTTGGATGTGGCTATCTTTATTTGATGCCTTGTTCTTCAACTTGCTGTTTGTATATTGATTGTTGTGTGATTCTAAAGGCCAAGGGAAATTTGGGTTTCTATATGACATTCTTGTCTATTGGATTGCATCCCATTGGTCAGATCCTTTCAACTCTTAACTTTTAAATTTATGCTTAGGGTTAGTCTCTCCATCTCCTCCCCATTTCTTTAATTTCAAAATCTCTCCCTCCTTTTAAAAATCTTCTACTCTTGTGCTTGTTTTTTTCTAAACTTTGACCATTTTGCAAGCTAGAAACTTTGGCCTTATGCCATTGAAATTTTTAAACTCATTTTCTTAAATCAAACTTTGTAAATGAACTTAACCAATACTTGACTTAAAATTTCAAATTCCAAAAAGAACTAACACTCATTCAAACCATTTTTAGGCCCTTGTGCCTTTCAAACTTAAATTTTTGTTAAAAGCAATGCATCCACTTTGAAATTATTACCACAAACTATGAGGTTTTGATCCCTCATTTTTATGTTGGTACGTAGGCACAAGTCCGAAGGTCTTGTCAAACACAAAAATATAATTAATGAATTCTTTTCCAATCCCCCCATTATATTTGTTTGAAAACATCATTTTGTACAAAAACACATATGCATACAAGAAAGGTCTCCCTAGGAGTACCTATGACACTTTGGGTGCTAACACCTTCCCTTTGTGTAACCAACCCCCTTACCTGTAATCTATGGCATTTTATTAGTTTTGATTTGAAAACTTCTTATCTTTGGGTTTTGTTCGTACTTTTCCCTTTTCCTTTGGAAACAATAAAAGCATGGTGGCGACTCTTGTTTTGTTGACATCTAGCTTATCAATAGCTTGATGATCATGAATTTACCGCTACACATCTATTCACAAGCATGAATCCTTGAACCAAGACATCTTCCATAGGAAGGGAAAAGGCAAAGTTTCCACACAATACCATGAAAGATGGGAAACTTACAATCTCACTTACTAGAATGCTATGCCTTTAGGGTCAAATTTAGCTCTATGTTAAGCAATCGTAATTGGACTTATGTAAAAGTGACAACTATCTGAGGTCGGGTAAAAAAATTTTAGGTGTTAATGCATGTTAGAGATTTGATATAATGAACCAAACTCCTAAAACATACCACAAACTAAAAGAAAAGACCAAGAGGGATGAACCTATCTCATCCATACTTGTATTGGTTCATCTGCACAAGGTCATTGATGAACCAATTAGCCTTAGGATATTTGAGATTTCATTGGTCAATGAAAGGACTGGGAAAGAATAGGGATGAAGATGAAGGGGGAGGGGTGTGAGAGAAACACAAATTGGTCATGGGAGGAATTTTATAAAATTAAAATCAGTCATTCATTTTGGGAGATGAATTATACATTTCCTCAAATTAATTTTTACACAATTAATCAAATTATAAATGCATTAAAATTCAATTTAATTTGGTCAAAATCTAAAACCTCTTCAAAACACCAAATGAAGGGCCAAGAGATTTATCCTAGGTCAAACAAGGTCAAAGGACCTTAGACAAATTTTTTCCTCATTTTTGAAAAGTCAAAATTATTCTTAAATAATTAAAAATATGCATAAAAACATTTAATTCATGAAAAATATCAAAATTAATCTAAAAAATAATTTTAATTCTGTAAATTAAAGATGAAAATATTTAAATTTTTTTGGTGAAAGTCCCATATTTTTTGGATTAAAAATGAAATTATTATTAATTAAACAAAATAAGACAATTAAACTTAAATTCATAAATGAAAAGGAAATTGGAAAAAATGAGGGTCATCAGATCTCCCTCATCAATTGAGGTGGCATATCTGATGGATAAAAGCGCGCATTCCTCCAACACTCCAGACAACGCGTGCACACACGTGGTAGTTCAAACCAAAGGCTGAGATTAGATCCTTGGACCAAGATCTGATGGATGAGGTGAGCCAACTCACCACAAGAGCCCTAGCTCTGGTTATCTTCTCCGGTGATGACCACTGAACTGGTCCAACCTCAACTTCATGAAAAAAGAAAAACAAGGACACTATTTCGAAGATAAAATGCTCAGGAGCTCGAATCTGGCCTCAGTTTTCTCCAATTCAAGTATATAAAAAGATACAAGAATTTGAATTTTTAGGAACATGAACTGAGTTGCTTCAATTTGACCTTAAAGCAACTCAATCTTGTTGCCTACATTGGTAGGACTCCAGCCAACCAAAAATCACAAAGAATAGTGAAGAATTGAGGGAGAGTCAAAGAGATGAAATTCTGAAAAATTACCTTTGTGGGAGCTTCAACCCGTTTTGATCTTGATCCCAATTATGCTTAGCTTTGTTTCATAAGCTTGTAGGAAGTGATTAAGATCAGAAAATGGCTTGGACTCTTGGAGTTTCAATCTCAATACAGAATAATATTTGAAGCTTGATTTTCAAATGAAAACCTTCAAGATTATCCTTTAATGGTGAGGGTTTGGATTGCAGGTTCAAAGCTTGGGCATCAGGTCCTCAATTCTGAGCGTGAGGGGTTGTATTTATAGCCAATGTGATTCATTTCAACACACTTCCAAATTTTTCCAAATTTATTAATTTTCATTGCATGCTTGCATGGGCATGTGATATGCCCATCAAGTGATGTATTGAAGTTCAAAATTGTTTGAGAATTATGCTGAAATCATGTCATGTGGCCATGCATTTGAGTTTGAAATGTGAAGGTGAAAAGCATGCAATTGGTCCCTTGAAAAGAACCCATGCGCAAGTCCTTCATTCTTTGGCCAAATCAGGTGATTTGGGACTTTTTTGAAAGGTGAGATCAAGGGGCACAACTTTCATGTTGAACAACTTTAGATTTGAAGCTTGGATTATGATGAATTTTGAGTTGGAAGTTTGGAAAATCAAACATGTTTGAAAATATTCTAAGTACCAAGTCAAATGTTCACTTCCTCCACCTTGGATAACTTTTTATATGGGCTTTCAATGGAAAACGTTCCTTCATCGAAGTAGTAGATAATTCAAACCTCTTCAATTTGGTCAAGAATTTGAGCTTATTTGGATTTGGCATGAAGGATTTATGCATTTTAGAAGTTGAGTAAAATCACTTGTTCGATGGTAATGGCCCAAAATAACATATAATGTTTCCTCTTGGCACATGCATTTTCAAGTTGAATTTGAACTTCTTCCAAACATAAAAGTTGAAAAGGACATCTTTAATTTTGTCATGAAACTTTAATGGCTTTCATCTCATAAATATTGAGCAAGTTATGGTCTTTGGAAGTTGACCTTCTAACTAGGGTTCAAACAAAATGACCTATAATCTTTCACCATAAAAAATGACTTTCCAAGTAAAATAGATCTTGACATCAACATGAAAGTTGTTTGGAATGTGATTATGAGTAAATTTGCTCTTGGAATGTTCATATGACAAAAATTATAGGATATAGGGTTTAGGGAACCCCAGTTTTGACCAGTTGACTTTCTTTGGTCAACCACCATGAACCAACTTGCTAAATTGACATTCTATTGATCTTTGGGACTCATGGAGGATCATATATGTGTTAAACCAAGACATCTTCCATAGGAAGGAAAATGGTCAAGTTTCCACACAATACCATGAAGGATGGGAGACTTACAATCTCACTTACTAGAATGCTATGCCTTTAGGGTCAAATTTAGCTCTATGTTAAGCAATCATAATTGGACTTATGTAGAAGTCACAACTATCTGAGGTCGGGTAAAACAAATTTAGGTGTTAATGCATGTTAGAGATTTGGTATAATGAACCAAACTCCTAAAACATACCACTCACTAAAAGAAAAGACCAAGAGGGATGGACCTATCTCATCCATACTTGTATTGGTTCATCTGACACAAGGTCATTGATGAACCAATTAGCCTTAGGATATTTGAGATTTCATTGGTCAATGAAAGGACTGGGAAATAATAGGGATGAAGATGAAGAGGGAGGGGTGTGAGAGAAACACAAATTGTTCATGGGAGGAATTTTATCAAATTAAAATCAGTTATTCATTTTGGGAGATGAATTATACATTTCATCCATCCCCTAAATCCAATGATTTTAATCCAACAAAAGTCAATTCAACCTTGACCAAGGCCCAAACAAATAGTCAAACATCACAAGACCATAAGAATGGCTCAATATAATTTTTACACAATTAATCAAATTATAAATGCATTAAAATTCAATTTAATTTGGTCAAAATCTAAAACCTCTTCAAAACACCAAATGAATGGCCAAGAGAGTTATCCTAGGTCAAACAAGGTCAAAGGACCTTAGGCAAATTTTTTCCTCATTTTTGAAAAGTCAAAATTATTCTTAAATAATTAAAAATATTCATAAAAACATTTAATTCGTGAAAAATATCAAAATTAATCTAAAAAATAATTTTAATTCTGTAAATTAAAGAGGAAAATATTTAAAGATTTTTGGTGAAAGTCCCATATTTTTTGGATTAAAAATGAAATTATTATGAATTAAACAAAATAAAGCAATTAAACTTAAATTCATAAATTAAAAGGAAATTGGAAAAAACGAGGGTCATCAGATCTCCCTCATCAATTGAGGTGGCATATCTGATGGATAAAAGCACGCATTCCTCCAACACTCCAGACAACGCGTGCACACACGTGGTAATTCAAACCAAAGGCTGCGATTAGATCCTTGGACCAAGATCTGATGGATGAGATGAGCCAACTCACCACAAGAGCCCTAGCTCCGGTCATCTTCTCCGGTGATGACCACCGAACTGGTCCAACCTCAACTTCATGAAAAAAGAAAAACAAGGACACTATTTTGAAGATAAAATGCTCTGGAGCTCGAATCTGGCCTCGGTTTTCTCCAATTCAAGTATATAAAAAGATACAGGAATTTGAATTTTGAGGATCATGAACTGAGTTGCTTCAATTTGACTTTAAAGCAACTCAATCTTGTTGCCTACATTGGTAGGACTCCAGCCAACCAAAAATCACAAAGAATAGTGAATAATTGAGGGAGAGTCGAAGAGATGAAATTCTGAAAAATTACCTTTGTGGGAGCTTCAACCCGTTTTGATCTTGATCCCAATTGTGCTTAGCTTTGTTTCATAAGCTTGTAGGAAGTGATTAAGATCAGAAAATGGCTTGGACTCTTGGAGTTTCAATCTCAATACAGAATAAGATTTGAAGCTTGATTTTCAAATGAAAACCTTCAAGATTATCCTTTAATGGTGAGGGTTTGGATTGCAGGTTCAAAGCTTGGGCATCAGGTCCTCAATTCTGAGCGTGAGAGGTTGTATTTATAGGCAATGTGATTCATTTCCACACACTTCCAAATTTTTTCAAATTTAGTCATTTTCATTGCATGCTTGCATGGGCATGTGATATGCCCATCAAATCATGTGGCCATGCATTTGAGTTTTAAATATGAAGGTGAAAATCATGCAATTGGTCCCTTGAAAACAACCCATGCGCAAGTCCTGCATTCTTTGGCCAAATCAGGTGATCTTTGACTTTTTTGAAAGGTGAGATCAAGGGGCACAACTTTCATGTTGAACAACTTTAGATTTGAAGCTTGGATCATGATGAATTTTGAGTTGGAAGTTTGGAAAATCAAACATGTTTGAAAATATTCTAAGTACCAAGTCAAATGTTCACTTCCTCCACCTTGGATAACTTTTTGTATGGGCTTTCAATGGAAAACATTCCTTCATCAAAGTAGTAGATAATTCAAACCTCTTCAATTTGGTCAAGAATTTGAGCTTATTTGGATTTGGCATGAAGGATTTATCCATTTTAGAAGTTGAGTAAAATCACTTGTTCGATGGTTATGGCCCAAAATAACATATAATATTTCCTCTTGGCACATGCATTTTCAAGTTGAATTTGAACTTCTTACAAACATAAAAGTTGAAAAGGACATCTTTAATTTTATCATGAAACTTTAATGGCTTTCATCTCATAAATATTGAGCAAGTTATGGTCTTTGGAAGTTGACCTTCTAACTAGGGTTCATACAAAATGACCTATAATCTTTCACCATAAAAAATGACTTTCCAAGAAAAAATAGATCTTGACTTCAACATGAAAGTTGTTTGGAATGTGATTATGAGTAAATTTGCTCTTGGAATGTTCATATGTCAAAAATTTAGGAGATAGGGTTTAGGGAACCCCAGTTTTGACAAGTTGACTTTCTTTGGTCAACCACCATGAACCAACTTGCTAAATTGACATTCTATTGATCTTTGGGACTCATGGAGGATCATATATGTGTTAAAACAAGACATCTTCCATAGGAAGGAAAATGGTCAAGTTTCCACACAATACCATGAAGGATGGGAGACATACAATCTCACTTACTAGAATGCTATGCCTTTATGGTCAAATTTAGCTCTATGTTAAGCGATCGTAATTGGACTTATGTAGAAGTCATAACTATCTGAGGTCGGGTAAAAAAAATTTAGGTGTTAATGCATGTTAGAGATTTGGTATAATGAACCAAACTCCTAATACATACCACACACTAAAAGAAAAGACCAAGAGGGATGGACCTATCTCATCCATACTTGTATTGGTTCATCTGACACAAGGTCATTGATGAACCAATTAGCCTTAGGATATTTGAGATTTCATTGGTCAATGAAAGGACTGGGAAAGAATAGGGATGAAGATGAAGGAGGAGGGGAATGAGAGAAACACAAATTGGTCTTGGGAGGAATTTTATCAAATTAAAATCATTCATTCATTTTGGGAGATGAAATGTACATTTCACCCCTAAATCAAGTGATTTTAATCCAACAAAAGTCAAATCAACCTTGACCAAGGCCTAAACAAATAGTCAAAAATCACAAGACCATAAAAATGGCTCAACATAATTTTTACACATTTGATTAATAAAAAATCAATGTAAAAATGCATTAAAATACAATTTAATTTGGTCAAAACCTAAAATCTCTTCAAAACACCAAATAAATGGCCAAAACATTTATCCTAGGTCAAACAAAGTCAAACGACCTTAGACAAAAAATTTAATGATTTTTGAAAAGTCAGAATCATTTTTAAACAATTAAAAATATGCACAAAAACATTTAATTCATGAAAAATATCAAAATTAATCCAAAAAATATATTTAATTCAGAAAATGAAAGAGAAAAATATTTAAAGATTTTTGGTGAAAGTTCCATATATTTTGGATGAAAAATGAAATTAATATAAATTACACAAAATAAAAGGATTAAACATAAAATCAGAAAATAAAAAGAAATTCAAAAAAACAAGGCCCATCAGATCTCCCTCATTATATGAGGAGGAAGATCTGATGGCCACGCGGTAAGGTGTATGATGCGCTCAAGTCAATCGCATGGAAAAAGTGGTAATCTCAATGAATGATTAAGATTAGAACATGGAGGGAAGATCTGATGGATAGGAGTAAGCCACCACATCACCGGAGTTAAGGCTCTGGTCTTCTTCTCCGGTGGACCTCACTAGTCTGGTCCACAACCAACCATCATGGAAATGAAAAACAAGGACATGGATTTAAAGAATAAATGCTCAGGAGCTCGAATCTGGCCTCAATTTTCTCCAATTCCAAGTATATCAAGAGATACAGGGATTTGAATTTTGAGGATCATGAACTGAGTTGCTTCGATTTGACCTCAAAGCAAGTCAATCTTGTTGCATACATTCATATGACTTCAGCCAACCAAAACTCAATCAAAATAATTGATAAATGATGGAGAATCGAAGAAGATACGTTTCTAAAATTTCACCTTCAAGTAGCTTAAATTCAGCTTGATCTTGATCTGGATTTGCTTGATTCTTCCTCCTCTTGCTTGCAGTAATCAATTTAGATGAAAAAGGCAATGAATCCTTGGAGTTTGAACCTCAAAACAAAAGGTGAAATTCAAACTCGATTTCAAAGAAATCTTCAAGGAATTCTATGGTGTGAGGTTTTGAGTTCTCTTGGAAAAGCTTGGGTAAGGTGTGTGTGTGATTTCTGAGGCCATGAGCTTGTTTGAATATGCAAGTGAATTCATTTTTGCACCACTTTAAAATTTCCTAAAATTGGAAAACATATTGCATGGATGCACGAGCAATGATTTAGGCCTAAAGAATGATGCAATCCAACTTCAATTCGTGCCTAAAGAGTACTGAGGTCATCACAGGAAGCATGCAAAGAGGAATTATCATTTGAATCCAAAACTTGCCAAAATAAATTGCACAAAGGAGCCATGCGCAAGTCCATCAATTTTGGTCCAAATGAGGTGATCTTGGATTTTTGGGAAAGCTGAGATTAAGGGGAACAACTTTCATGTTGAACACTTTTCCATTTGAAGCTTGGATCATGATGAATATTGGGGTGGATGTTTGGAAAATCAAACATATTTAAAAAATTTCTAAGTACCAAGTGAAATGTTCACTTCTTCAATCTTGAATAACTTTTGTTATGGGATTCAAATAGAAAAAGTTTCTTCATCAAAGTTGTATCTCTTTATAACCTCTTTAATTTGGTAACAAATTTGAGCTCATTTGGATTTATCATGATGGAGTTATGCATTTTAGAAGTTGAGGAAAATCACTTCTTCGATGGTAATGGCCCAAAATGACCTATAATGTTTCGTCTTGGAACATGCATTTTCATGTTGAATTTGAACTCCTTCCAAACGTAAAAGTTGAAAAGGACATATTTAATTTGATCATGGAAGTTATGGTCCTTGGAAGTTGACTTCCTAACTAGGGTTCAAACAAACTAACCTATAATCTTTCACCATAAAAAAAGACTTTCCAAGAAAAACTAGCTCTTGAATTAAACATGAAATATGTTTGTAATGTCATAAGGAGTAATGTTTATCTTAGAATCATTTTTATATGACAAATATTGTAGGAGATAGGGTCTAGGGAACACCCGTTTTGACTAGTTGACTTTCTCTGGTCAACCATCATGAACCAACTTACAAACTTGACATTATCTTGATATTTGGGACTCATGGAGGATCCAATATGTGTAAGATGATGTAATATGAACTCTACCTTGAAATATTTGATTAAATGTTGAAGAAACTTGTTGAGCAAGTCACATAAGCCACCGAGATGAATTAGGGCTTCCAAGGCAAACAAGCTTCAAACTCTTGATGAATTCTTGATCAAAATGACATGTGAAGACCATGTGGATCCATATATGATGTATAGAGTCAATTTAAACCATCTCTTTATTGATCTCCTTGCATTGAGGGTCCTAAACCCTAGATATGAGCTTGATGGAGCATGAGTGAACACACACACTACCTACAAAAGCAACAAACTATACACTGACATATTTTTTGGTATTTTGGTTAGTAAATAATGAAAACCAAAGTATGATACAATCAAATGTGCTTGGTGATCTCTCCCAATGCAAACCCAATGAATGAGGGGTAAGGAGGACGCAAATGTGTGATCCTAAAGCCAATGCATGTGATGAGATATCATGATGGATCTTAGGGTCGAAATTGGGGTCTTACACCTTTGCATCATCAAACCCTACTTCATAGGACCTTGGTTCTTGACAGACTTGTTTCTCAAGAAACCCTAATTTGGGCATCCCTTGATCATTGACCTTAATTCATTTTGATCATCCAATCACCCCCATCACTCATTCAACATCAATTCATGTCCATTACAATCAAAATCCATAATTTAAACATCCATTCAATCAATGTTAAAAGTACATGACTTGGTTTCAAAGGCCATAAATTTCTTATTTCACAATATATTTAAGTTCCACTACGAGCAAAATGTCTTAAATAAGTTCCTCTACAACTTTGTTTCAAGGTCCGAGACCTAATTCATTGAGGAAGGACATCAATTTTTGCATTGCCCAAGTTGGTCCAACTTGCCCACCATGCCCTAAAACATGACCAAGACCACTACTTTACCACATTGCCATTTCCAAACCATAACTCTTTTTGACCTGGTTCTTTTTCATTCAATCAAGGACACGACAAGGAACATTTGGCACAAGTTTTGGACAAAATGCACGAGCCAATTTCATTTGGCCTTGGTTCAAACATTAAAGATGATCCTGATGTGAAAACCAAACATACCCAAATCATATTTTTCAAATCCATTAACCAAGCTCCCAAATCACCTCAATCTGATTCCTTTTGACCTTTAACATGTTACACAACACAGCAAGGCCCAAATGAAAGTCAACTTGGAAACCAAAACTTCTCAAATTGCAAAACCCGATCCCATGTGCAAATTCTAATTTTTCCCAAAATGGCAAAAAGTGAAATCCATAGCAGGCCATCCGAAGTCGGTTGCCTGTTCCAAATCCATGCTAAGGACCAAAGAAAAGTGATCTAAGGTGCAAGCAAGGTCAGAGTGTAACCATACATATCCTCCCAAGTCAAACCTTGAGCATGCTTCGAGCCACTTCACTTTTGTGAGTAAACCTTCACATTCTTCCCTCTAATCCATCCATACATCTTCCCTATAAATAGGAGAAGGTTTACCCTTCATTTTTCAAGCATCCCAAGCCAAATAAACCTTGCTACATACCTGGGCCAAACCTCTCAAAATAGAGTTTCCATTTTCAAGTTTCAAAGTGTTTCAAGTCTAAACTACCATCCAGAGTCCATCGGTGAACTCCACTAAAACTTTCCCAAGTCCTAACTTACCTTTGCTAAGCCTCAACTGAGTTGAGATGAGTCATCGTAAATCCACCATGAGATTGATTCTGATCAGGTAGTTCCACCCACCCCATCATCCAAACAAGTTACCAATCGATTAGAAATTCCTTTCTGATCATTATCCCTAAACTTTTAGATTTGATTAACCAACTTTCAACATTTAATTTTTAATCTAGGTCAACTTGTTTCTTCTAGTTCTTGGTGAAATACTCCACACTCAGAGCCAATCAATGGCTCATGACTGTGGAGGGTTGTTGTGGTGAGAATCAGATTTCAAGCCATTGTATTAACTTGAATCAGAAAACATTGAATCTCCGCCACCGAACTTTAATTTATTTAAGGGAAAGGAAAAAGATCGAAAAAAAACCCTAATTGTGCAATGTCAAAACAATGCGAAGAGATTTATGGTTCGGGGGTCGGTTATACTGAGGGAAGGTATTAGCATCCTAAGTATATATAATATCATATAGGATCCATTTGAAAGTATTTGTGTTATATTGTTGTTTGTTTGCTATTGTTTGGAAATGTTTTATTGGAAAGGACCTAAAGCTTTTATTAAGTTTGCTCGCCAAAACATCACGGTCATGGGCCTACTTATCCTTATAAGGGTGGAATCAGAGCAACCATAGTTCACATAACTAAGCGTGAAAGAGCACTTGATAATGATTAAGGTTCCAAAGGAGGGGAGTAAGTGTTCATAACAAATACACTTACAAGAGTTACAAACTCTTACTTAAATCTAAGTTGAAAGTGTAAATGACTCTAACAAGGTCAAAGGGGAACTAGCGATTGCTAAGCAACCTATGATATTAAGTCAATAAATAGTTCTTTCCCTTGGATTTAGGAAAAAAGATAAACAAAATATAAGCAAGACATTTAAGCATGACATCCACAAAGATAAGCAAATGATAAAGAAAAATGTTCAAGCATGACATCAAAGGTAAACAAATGGTAAAGAAAGATGTTCAAGCATGAAATCCACAAAGATAAGCAAGTGAAGAAGATGTTCAAGCATGGCATCAAGAAAGATAAGCACATGATAAAGAAGGCGTTCAAGCATGACATCAACAAAGATAAACAAATGGTAAAGAAGATGTTCAACCATGACATCAACAAGGACAAACAAGGATGAAGAAGATAATCAAGCATGACATACACAAAGGTAAGCACATGATAAAGAAGATGTTTAAGCATGACATCAATACAAAGATATGGAAAAGAAAATGTTCATACATTACATCAATACAAAGATATGGAAGCATGATCATAATAATATCAAGCATGGTATGTAAACACATATGTACAACATGTGAACATGAACAAAGATACACCAACATTAATCAATGATGTATAAAGTTAACATGAATATGAATGACATGGATATATCATCATGAAGAAACAAAGTGAATGACATAACAATGCATGAACATGTATATGGATGTCATAATAAGTATGAATGAACAAGTATATGCATGAAGTAAGACATGGTTTAGACATAACATCAACTTAATCATGAAAAGAAGTTAAGGTATTAAAGACATACATGTTAAGGTTAAATGTGATCACAATTAAAGGTTCAAAATCATATAAAAGGTTTAAACATGTAAGCATACAAGTCATACAAATACATGTTATCACAAGTTTAAAGCATTTGCAAACACACAAACAAAGACAAACACAAGAGCACACATGCACACAAAGGTTCAACAAGACATGAAAGAATGACATGTGAATCATAGATCAATGGCAAAGTAAACACACAAAAGTTCATGGCATAGTAACAAAGTTCAAAGCTTATAAACATGTAAGCATACATTAAAGAAAGTCAAAATTAGGTCAAAACCAAGAGGCACATATTAACAATATCAAACAAAGTTCATATATTATGCACAACATTCACACAAGTCATGGCGATGAAGAAAAATTAATGTATCAACCAGAGAAGGTCATTTGAAAGCCTAAAACAATCCTAAAAGGTACCAACTTTGGACAAGAATAAGTATGTGAAAAATAAATCAATTCTGGAATTTCTTTTCACCATCATAAAATAGACAAAAGTATGAATACATAGAAAAAAGAGTGGCTCAAAAAGACCAAGGGATCATCATGTTATGATTCTTTGAAGTTATGAAAAACAACAAAAATAAATAGGAAAAAAATACAATGAATAAAAATGGGTGTGGGGCGAGGGGGATTCGAACCCCAAACCTTTCACACACACAAAGCCTTAAAATGCACGTTCTAACCACTGGGGTGGTGATACATCTATTAAACAAAATGCAAACATTTAATCATATAGTAAAACAAGTTTTAGAAATTCAAAAACACGCTCCATCATCATCTTCTTCAACCTCACGCCACACTTCCATGGCCAAAACTCGACTTTCTCATTTCTCAACCAAATGCACTGAAGTAAACATGAAAGTTTCTTGAAATTTAACAAGGAATTTAATGGTATAGTTTAATTAAACTAAAACTCAAAGAATAAGAAACATGATCCTAAAAAACAGAAACTAAACCTATATGTTGAGTCATGCCAAACTTCCCATACACACATGATAAATTACAATTGACCTAGGTCCACAATCAGCACATCAAATGCTACATTTTTTATTCAAAAACCAAACATTAATGATGCGTGTATGAATGACTTACAAAACAAGAAAGCTTACCTATTGGAGCTAGGTCCAATGCCTCTTTCTCTGATTCCAAAAGCAAACGAGTGACCCTTTTAGCACCTTTGATCCTTCCTGAAGTTGTAGGTTCCCTTGGTTTGTTCTGAAATGGCTTGAATTGTCCTATCTAAATCAAAATGCAAGTGATTGATTTTTGAAATGGATGTGGTGTTTGGGGTGTTACAGTTGTGTTTTAATGGTTTGAGCAACTTCCATTAGATGCTTAGAAGGTGTTTGGATGATTGGTTTGAAGAATTTTCAACATAAATGGAATTTTTAAGTTTGTGGTTTGGAAGTTGCAACAATGGAGTTTTGGATGCAATTCTTGGTCTCTTAGGTTTTGAGGCTTGACCCTCTACTTATAGAGGCTCTAAAGGGCTCAACTAACTTGTATAAATTGATCTTAGTTAAATTTGAATGCTAGTTTCGATGTTTGGTTTCATTTTGCACAAAAAAGCATGTTCGCTTCATGACGCAAAGATGGAGTGAATCAAGGATCTTGGCCATGCTTTTCTGAAGTATAGGAGGTTGCTTCTGGCTTTAGAGGCTAAGTGTGATCATAGAAAACAATTTAGAGGCTCAATGCAAGAGTTGTTGGCAAAAGTGACTCCTTATGCAAATGGATATCAAGCTTTATGCAAAATGTTCCAAAAGGGGCATGGTGAAATGAATAAAGGTTCAATTCTTTGTGTAATGCACCAAAGACTTGTGTAAATTTCTAATTATGGTGAGCTTTAGAAGTTAAATGGCATGCAAAGAAAGATTATGTAGCTTACGCTTGGGTTTTGGCTATGAAGCTTAACATGTAATGACCTATTATTCAGTTTTTGGAGGACAACCCCATCTCTTCGAAACTCATAGCTCATGCATGGGAAAAATGTACTTGTATTTTTTGGAAAGCCCAAGACATGCTCTACAACATTTATGTTTTGAGTTTTTTCTGAATCAAAGTAGATCAAAATGTAATCTATATCCAAAGTTTATTACTTTTTAGGGATCCAAGCTGACTAGAAAATTTTCTAACTGTTTCAACTTGAGATGCCAACTTCATGGCGTCATAACTCAAAATCCTTGCACATTTAGGGAATCAACTCTTAATAACAAAGTTGAAGTATGGAACTAGAGCTTGAATTTATTCTTTGGAGCAAAGAAAATGGTAGATTGGATTGGAAATTGTGGCTTTGGGTAGTTTTCCACTTTTGACATGAAATTTGGATAGTGAAATTCTCAATGTCTTCAAGATTGCAAGTAACCAAATTTCTCTTGATTTTACTTGATAAATTCTAAAATTAAACATATCTTCATGAAATTTAACTTGATAAGTTCATATTTGATCATAAATCTCAAAAGTCAAAAGCTTGACTTTGAAGTCCATTGGTTGTGTATCAAATGAATTTGAATGTCTTCATCTTCAATGAATTCAAACTCTTGAGCCAATTGAAACTGATTGATGGGATCTAAGGATGTACTTGAGTGTGTTGAGTCATGTTTAAAGGCTTGAGATCATATATTGATCAAAATTCTCAGATGGGATTGATTGTTGCTGAGAAACCCTAATTTGTGAGCTAGATGAAAGTGAAGCTTGATGCAGTTGTGATTAGGCCACAATACACTTATTTGTTGATAGAGAGAGATATCTTGAGTGTATGAGAACTTTATTTATTGATGATGAATCCAAAACATTGACTAATCAATCCTTTGAGCTCTTTGAGGGAAACCCTAATTCATAAATGAAACAAAACCAGACATATCTTGATCTTGAGGTTAGCTATACATGAATGATGTATAGGTGGAAATGATTATGAAATCTAGGGGTAAAATTTGGGGTGTGACAATTACCCCTATTTAAATAACTTTACCAGGTGGAATGAGTGATGATAATACTCATGAAATCAGGGTAAAAGGTATTTAAATATAGAAATAACCAAAAACTTTGCCCCTAGATGCAATGGCATGATATGCTATGGACAACCATACTCTCCTTTTGGTATATAACTTTTGATCTGCTAGGGATATGGTGTAAAATGAAAATTAATTCTAGTATGATTATATATGATGAATGATAAATATGATATGTAGGAAATTATGGAGATAAAGTATAATGTTAATGACCATGAGCAACAACTCATCGGGGATAACATATATTAGGGAAAAACACAAATTGGGGAATATCCAAAGTGATTGATCAATAGGTTCATATATGATCGGGTGACATTGATAAAAACAAGAAATAAGCAAACCAGAAATGTTCAAAGTGATTGATCACCAGGTTCAGGCATGACCGGATGACACTGAGAATAACAAGAAATAAACAAACTGGGAATATTCAAAGTGATGGATCACCAGGTTCAGGCATGACCGGATGACACTAATAATAGCAAACTGGAAGTATTCAAAGTGATTGATGAACTAGTTCATATATGACCGGGTGACACTAAGAATAACAAGAAATAAACAATTTGGGAATATTCAAAGTGATTGATCAACAATTTCAAGCATGACTGGTTGACACTTAGAAATATCGTCATTGGAGTTTTCAAACAAGATAAAACATCTAATCCTCTAGAAATTCCTTACAATCAGGAATAAAACAAGATCCAACATGACCTTCAGGAACCATCAGGAATAAAATAGACTAATTAAACTCTTTTGTATGTTCCAAATCAAATTTGACTTATACCGCAAGCAAAGGTATCACGACCAGCTTCTAACGGATTTAATGCCAACAACAACCGAACTTTAATAATGATGCCAATAAGAATTGGACTTACAAAATAGAATTCCAGCAACAACTGGACTCAAGGGGAATATTGGGGTTAACCAATTGGACTTTCACAGGGGACGCCAATAACTTACTGGGGAAAAAGACATTGGTTATGTCCAAACTTTGAGGTACCAATAACAATTGGATTTTCAACTAGAGTGCCAGTGATAGCTAGACTTTTGGAGTTAGCAGAACGAAAACTGACAACAAATATGTAGATTAAATGTCAAATGCGCATGATTGAGCGTAATGTTAATCATCATGATATGTAAATGCTGACTCTGGAGAGACAAAGAGTTTTGTGGAGACTCAATGGGGAATACATCCTTAACACCATTTAGTCAAGTAAGTATCACAAGATGGAAACTAGGGATCCTTAAACTTGGGAGTTACACCCAATCAAAGGATTTATTCAAGAGTTCTTGTTAGTTTAGACTTCAATGGGGATTTCTGTAATGACAATGTAAAAATGTTTATGCAACCTTGAGACTTCTTGGGGATACAAAAGATTTCCCTTTTTATGTTTCCATATGTCAAAGAAAAATTATCTTTTTCAAAGAGTTTTTTAAAACATTTTCTTTTCAAAACCTTTTCATTTTCGAAGTCATTATTCATAAACACGTGGCGTTTTTCATAACAAGGAAAGGTAAGAGAAGTACAAATGACAAAATTGATAAGCAAAGTCTGTTTTTATTCAAGAATGGTAGCTTGCATATGGAAAAAGCTCCATGGAGTGTTACATTTTGAAAATGGAAATAGGGAAGGTTTTACATTGAATCCAATAACCACTATTATCCCTAATAACTAAGATTCTCCCAAAACTTTGCTTATGACGAGAGCACCTGGATTGATCTTCAACTTTGATTCTTTAGTAATGGTAAACACCATCTTAGACAGTCAAATGCCTTTTGTCCCTAATTTTTGCCTAGACCGCCCTTTCGGGTTTTCTGTCCACCGAGACGCTCTTTTTTGCTTAAGCCACCCCTTCGGGTTTTCAACTTAGCGAGCTTTCAATTTTTATTTTTACCCATAACTTTTTCATGGATCTCCTTCATTGGTTATGTACCACCGGGATACCCATTTTTTCCTAAGTCTCCTTTTCAGGTTTTCGACTTAGCAGGTTTTATTTAGGCATAATTTTTTTGGACCACATAAGAGTTCACAGGGTGTGCAAGCTCTTCACCATCCATAGTTGTGAGAATCAAAGAACCTCCGGAGAATGCCTTATTCACAACATATGGACCTTTATAGTTGGGTCTCCACTTTCCACGCATATCCTCGTGTATTGGAAAGATCTTCTTGAGTACGAGATCTCCTTCTTTGAATTCATGAAGACTGACTTTCTTGTCAAACGCCCTCTTGACCCGCTTCTGGTACAACTAACCATGGCACATAAGAGTCATTCTCTTCTCATCAATGAGGTTCAATTGGTCATATTTATTTTGGATCCATTCAACTTCCTCTAACTTGGTCTCTATCAAGACTCTCAAAGATGGTATCTCTACATCAATTGGGAGAACTGCATCCATACCATACACTAGAGAGAAAGGGGTCACCCCTCTTGAAGTGCGAACGTAGGTTTTGTATCCATGCAAAGCAAAGGGTAACATTTCATGCCAATCTTTGTAAGTTTTCACCATCTCTTGCAGGATTTTCTTGATATTCTTATTTGCGGCTTCAACAAATCCATTCAACTTCGGACGATACGGAGAAAAGTTATGATGTTCAATGTTGAAGGTCTCACACAGCTCTTTCATTGTTTTGTTGTCCAAATTTGTCCCATTATTCGTGATGATTCTGCTTGGAACTCCATAGTGATAGATAATCTGGTTCTTGATGAAGCGGGCAACCACTTGTTTCGTCATGTTGGCGTAGGAAGCAACTTCTACCTATTTTGTGAAATACTCAATTGCAACCAATATGAAAACGTGACCATTGGATGGTTTGGGATCAATTTCCCCAATCATGTCAATGCCGCACATTGATAAAGACGAAGGTGATGATAAAACATTCAATAGTGTCAGAGGCACGTGCACCTTGTCAGCATAGATTTGACATTTGTGACATTTTCTGGCATAACTGAAATAATCAGACTCCATGGTCAATCAGTAATAACCAACTCTCAAGATCTTCCTAAACATGGCATTTCCATTGGTGTGAGGTCTAAACGATTCTTCATGAATCTCTTTGATCAACAAGTTTGCTTCGTGTCTTTCCATGCATTTGAGCAGAACCATGTCATAGCTACTTTTATATAGCACCTTGTGTAACACCCCAAAATTTTCCCTCCTCATTCATGCATTCACTTTTTAGGTCATTTAGCATTTCGTGCCATATTGCATCGCGTCAATCAGAATTAGCTCCAAGAAGCTCGAACATCATCCAGGACACTTTGTGGGTTCTACTTAGACGGTCAGTCAACGCAAGGAATAGACTTGAGGTACTACCAACAGGTCTAATTGGGGCCTATTCACCGTGCAAATTTCCAGACTTGAAGAAGCAAGAATCGGCTGATGAGCTGTCATGCTCGCTAGGCGAGCAGATGCTTCGCCTAGCGAAGAACACTGTCATGCTCGCTAGGCGAGCAGATCCTTCGCTAGGCGAAGGGCGCGTGTTTCAGAAAATATCAGAAAGCTTTGGGCCTCAGCTGACCTCATTCCAAGCCCATTACCCACGAAATAAGTCTATAAATACTGAAGTTTCAGTAGAGGAAAGGACACTTGGAGTTACACTGGGAGAACCACGGGAGAAAGATCTTGAGAGAAGGAGACCTAGGAATTACTCTGCAGCAACCTTCAGGCAGCTCTGAGGAGTTCACTCCGATTCACACGCTCTTTTGCCTCCACCTCACGCAAACCTAACAGAGCTTTACAAATCCAGCCGCGCCGTTCGATCGATCTCTCTCATCAAGTATGCCTTTGTTCCTACTACTTTACGCCTTGAATTTGAATATTATGAATGTATGAGGTAATATCAGGTGTTGCCCACGGGTTTATGTTTGTGTATAAATATATGAACAATGCATCGAATGTTTTAATAATTTCGTTTCTAAGTCGAATTCCATAGGGTTTGGAGTCCTTAACATCGTGCAGGTATCAACGAAAAACCCAAAACCCGCAGGCCCTCGCTAGCCGCTTCGCTAAGCCTTCGCTAGGCGAAGCAGTCGCGAACGTGACAGTATTCGTTTCTTTTGTTTTCTTTGTTCTAACCTGTCTTGTGTTTCCATGGCGTTGTTTTCTCTTGATTTCATCCTGCTGCTCTAACTCTCTGTCGAGTTTTGTGAGGGCTCACATGGCTTTTGCAGAGACACTCGCGTGGTTTCCCACTTTATTTGTGGGATACCCCCTGGAGTTTTATTCTGATTATTCGTGTTGACTGATTTCCTTTGACGGTCCAGCTGGAGAGATTTCAGGGTTTCTTGCTCCTTTAACTGCTATAGCTTCGGATCTTTATCCGTGTGGTAATTTTTTCCCTTTCTCGTACTTTATCGCTTTCTTAGTTAGAAGACCTCGATAGGAGGCAATGTTTGAGCCCCTTGGTGGCATTTTACTTTGAGATACTTGTTTTGTGTTTTGTATTCGTATCCCCACGTGTAACGCGGTTCCTTCGTCAAGGACTGCCTTTTTGCCCTTGAGCATCCCAAACCCTAAAACCCAAAGCAACACGTTAACTCCTTCTACTACAGGTGAGTAAGTCTCCAAAGGTCGAGCATCCGGTAGATTGCGTAGTAACGTCGTTCATCCAAAACCCATTCCATGACCCCGTAGTTAGCCGAACTACGGCTTGCTCTGATTCTCATATTTCAGATGAGATACGTATGCAGTGGATGCGACATCCGCGCGAGTCATTTCTCTTAACCTTTTAGTAAATAAACACATTAGGTAAACCCATACCCTTTAGACAAAAACCACAAAAGTGGATCCCGTAGAGTACTACGGATGCGTAGGGGTGCTAATACCTTCCCTTCGCATAACCGACTCCCGAACCCAAGATTTGGTTACGAGACCCCGTCTTGTCCTTTCCTTTTTTCAGGTTTACTTCGAGCGTTTCCTTTCCCTCCATTGGGATGAATAACGCATGGTGGCGACTCTTCTGTCTTTCTCTTTCGCCGGTTGTTTTTTTGCGCACTGTATTTTTCAGGTTACGACAGCTGGCGACTCTGCTGGGGACTTTAAGAAGTTGACCTCTTGCTGGTCCATCTTCCCTAAGCGAGTCCCTCCTAGCTTTTGTAGTTTGTTTGTTTATTGGGTGTTCATGCTTTTGTACAATTATTTATTTACCTGCTTTACCTTATTGCATTGTGTATATATCATTGTTGTATCTGTTGGCTGGCTATGGATGCTTGGTGATCTTTGTGAGATGAGTTCTATACCCGAACTCGAGTGCACTTGAGATAGGAGAATGGCATAGTCCTGTCAACTTGTGTGGAGTTATTCCTTAGCGAGTTGACTTGTAAGCCCATTCACTTGGTCGAGGTCATGTTGAGATCAATAATGTCACATAAGTAAGTTGTGGTTAGACATTACTTGTTCCAATACAGACTTAAGAAGCCAAGGATCTTAGTTTACCAAACCCATCTTGGCCTATTCGTAGGACGTAGTGCAAAAGTCGTTCAAGTGTAAGATTTGATACGATTGTTACGCGATACTACACTCATAAGAGTCTCTCTTGAGAATATTGTTGGAATACGAGTAGTCGTTCCTCTGATAATATCCGAAAGATGGGATTATGATTATGGGAACCTTTTGTAGAACATGTTTGGCAGGTTTAAACCTTAGTACACTCCTTTTGGGTGGTTCTTAACCTAAACTCCATGCTCGTGACTTGCGACAAACCCTTGATTCATGGTTGATCCGATCAGGTATCCTTAATATCAATGAAACTCGGGTGTTGATAAGGTGTAAACCATAATCCGCCGAAATGGGTGGTTGATATTAAGGATAACATGATCCATCCCATGACCTTTGTTTGGTGTGCTCTTAATATCTCTCCAGACAGTACAACCTGACAGATGTTCAAGCAGATACAGCAATCCTGATTGACATGCCACTGCATTGCATTCACATCATCACATCATTTGCATTCATATCATTTAACACATGTTTATCCTTTTCAAGGAGGTTTAAATCTTCTTCTTGATTCTAGTCGGGGTTTTCTTTTCACACTGTTTATCAAATGTGAGACTGGAATCAAGGGGGTAGAATACTTTTGGAATTGGTAAACATGTCATTGCATTTGCATAGTCATCCGCATGTCTTACATAACAGGTACCGCCACAGTGTTCTCAGTTTGTTTGGTGTCCCACTAGCAGGATAGCTGACTCAGGCATTCACCGATACGGTACCCGGAGGAACCAACAGAGAGTAATGGAAAGCCTACAGGCAGAGCTCGCCGAGATGAAGATTCACATGAATCAATTCATGGATTTGGTTCAAGGGGTGGCTCAAGGACAACAGGAGCTCAGATTATTGGTACAGAAGGATCCCCCTATTACTCAACCGGAGACGTTGGCTGATCCTCCAGCTGGAGAGGCTAATGGACCCAATGGACCGGGGCCTATCCCAATCCTACATGTCACCTCCAGTCATCAACCCATTCAGGATGGTCAGGATGATCAGTTCCCCTTGCTTCAGGAACACTTTGGCATAGACCCCATGTTTAGGAGATTGGAAGAAAGGTTGAAGGCAGTGGAAGGACAGAATCCTCTGGGAGTAGATGTTGCTGACTTGGGGATGGTCCCAGGTGTGAGAGTGCCACCGAAATTCAAGGTCCCGATATTCGACAAATACAATGGCAGCTCTTGCCCCAAAACTCACGTGCAAGCCTATTTCCGTAAAATGGTTGCATACTCTGATGACGAGAAGCTACTTATGTACTTCTTCCAGGATAGCCTAGCTGGGGCATCCTTGGAATGGTATATGAGGCTGGACAGAGCCCACATCCGTTGCTGGAGGGATTTGGCAGAGGCTTTCGTGAAGCAGTATCAGTATAATGCAGACATGGCTCCGGACAGAACTCAACTTCAGAATCTGTCTCTTAAAAGCAATGAGTGCTTCAGGGAATACGCTCAACGCTGGAGGGATACAGCTTCCCGTGTTCAGCCTCCTATGTTGGAAAAGGAAATGGCCAACATGTTCATGAATACTCTGCCCAGACCTTATTTGGAGCGCCTGGTGGGGTGCAATGCATTCAACTTTGCTGATGTGGTCTCTACTGGAGAAAGGATGGAGAATTACCTAAAGACCTACAAGATCCAGAGTGGAGGTGGATCCTCATCAGGGGTGAAAAAGCCGTTCATTCAGGGACAGAAGAGGAGAGAAGGGGATGCAAATGCCATATCCTCTTATCAGAACAAGGATAACCGGAGGAATAACTTTCAGAATTATCATCAGCAACCGTATGTTGCGGTTGTGACCATTCCAGCTGCAGCACCACTACAACAACAACAATCACAACGTCAACCAGCTCAGTATCAACAGCAGCAACAACCTGGTAACAGACCCGCTTATCAAGAGAGGCAAAGGATGATGGACCGGCGTTTCGACACCCTTCCAATGTCGTACGTCCAGTTGCTTTCTAGTCTTCAACAACTACAACTTGTGCAACTGCGCACTCTGGCTCCTCCTGTCGGTGGACTTCCAGTGGGTTACGACGCCAACGCTAGGTGTAGCTTCCACTCTGGGGCACCTGGCCACAATATTGAGAACTGCAAAGCTTTTAAGCACGTAGTTCAGGACCTCATAGATTCAAAGGCCATCGACCTTGCACCAGCTCTAAATGTCGTCAACAACCCCATGCCCCAGCATGGTGGTGCGAACGTTAATTTGGTAGAGGGAGAAGCCAAGTCCATTAAGGATGTGTTGAAATTGAAGACTCCATTGTTGGATATCAAAGGATGCTTGCTGAAGGCCGACGTTTTCCCCGGTTGTGGGAAGGATTGTTTGGATTGTGCTACTTAGGGCGGAGGTTGTTTGAAGCTACAGCAAGGTGTCCAGGCCTTGCTCGACAAAGGTATCCTCCAGGTTGAGGATTTGTCTGTCCAAGAGTTTGTGGAAGGGGTTGAGAAAGAAGGGTTTGAAGATGCTGCTGATGAATTCGCAGATGTTGTTCCTACTGTTTCTGTAATCCATAATGATGTAATTGAACTTAATTCCGATGTCTCGGATGCTTGCATTTCAATGAATGAGATTTCTGAGTACGACTGTGATATTGCTACTATCACTATTTTCAACCCAACTAATCAAATCAGTGCGCCAGAAGCGCAACCCGTACCACCAGTGCGACGATCTACTATGACCATCACAACCCCTGGTCCTTTACCTTTCACCAGTGAAAGGGCCATTCCGTGGCATTATGGGGGAAGCGTGTATACGCACGATCATAGGGTGGAACGGCCACTGCAAGTAGAAGAGGGTCGGAAGCCTGAACTTGACGGTCCCACAGTGGATAATGTTGGAGGAATCGGGCGATTCACCAGGAGTGGTAGACTGTTCTCACCACCGGTTACCCAAGCTGATAATGCTGATGCTGTGGCGAAAGCCAAGGGCAAGCAAGCCGTGAATGGGGGTACCTCTGCACCCCAGGGAGGTTCTGAGCCCACTTTTGCAAAGGATGTGGACGGGCTTCTGAGAATCATAAAGAAAAGCGATTACAAGGTAGTCGATCAGTTGATTCAGACTCCGTCCAAGATATCCATTCTCTCACTCCTATTGTGTTCGGAGGCACACAAGGAGGCACTTCTGAAGGTTCTTAATGCTGCTTATGTACCTCAAGAGATCTCGGTAAACCAACTAGAAGGGATCATTGCCAATGTGCATACAAGCAACGGGTTAGGTTTTACTGATTCTGACTTAACACCAGCCGGACGCAATCATAACAAGGCTCTGCACATCTCGATGGAATGCAGAGACACCGTGCTATCGCATGTTCTGGTGGATACAGGCTCCTCTCTCAATGTGCTACCCAAGAGAGCCCTGTCGAAGTTAGAAGTAGAGGGTTTGGTCTTGAAACCTTCAGATCTTATTGTGAGAGCCTTCGATGGCTCTAAGAGATCGGTGTTTGGAGAGGTAGAATTGCCAATTCTGATTGGATCACAAACCTTCAACACTGTCTTCTACGTGATGGATATCAGTCCTTCCTACAGTTGCCTGCTGGGTCGTCCTTGGATCCATAATGCTGGGACAGTCTCTTCAACTCTACACCAAAAGATTAAGTTTCCGGTCAACGGACGAATTATCACCGTCTGTGGTGAGGAAGACATCCTGGTCAGTAACCTGTCTACGTTCAAGTATGTAGAAGTAGAAGGTGAAATTCATGAGACTCTGTGTCAGGCTTTTGAATCAGTTCAAATCAAGGATGCAGCTCCGGTGGAAGAGGTTAAAGCGGGTGCCTCTATCTCATCCTTTAAGCAGGCACGGATCGTGGTGGATTCAGGTGTTGCTCCCGGTTGGGGGCGTCTGTTGGAATTACCAGTGAAAGAAGATAAGTTTGGGATTAGGTATCAGCCAGTTTTGACTTCTACAACACTTCAGGGGCCGATCACTTTCTCCAGTGCTGACATCATTCAGTATGGTCAAGTCTCTGCAGTCGACGAAGAAGATGGGGATAGTGATTGTGACATTGACAACTGGGTGCGTCCGAGGATCCCGGGTGAAGTCATCAACAATTGGTCTTCTGAGGAGATTATCCAAGTCACTCTTCTTGAAGAGTAATTTTCTTTGTTTATTCATGCATATCCAAGTCTTACGTTCCGCCCAGGGCGTAATGACTCATTGTAGGGCCCATCTATGTGACACTTGCATTTTTATTATAAATAAAGGACGTATTTTTGCATTCAAATATTTCGTTCCCTGTCTTTCTATTTTTGCAGTTTTTCAAAATAAAAAAAATGGCAATGTTTTGTTTAGTTTTCACTTCTTGTTCACACTCATAAGCACATACCATCACTCATGCAGATGCATAACACCGGATCCTATTGATAACGGTTCTGCTATGGCTCGCTTCGACTTTGAAAATCCAATCTTTCAAGCTGAAGAAAGGATGATGAAGATTGTGAACTCCCTGAAGAGCTTACCAGGTTATTAAAACAAGAGGAAAGGGTTATTCAACCGCATCGAGAGTCTGTTGAAGTAATTAATCTCGGCACCGAGGACGCCAAGAGAGAAATCAAGATAGGGGCTACTTTGGGAGATGATGTGAAGAAAGGGCTGATTGAATTGCTGCAAGAATACGTTGACATCTTCGCCTGGTCTTATCAGGACATGCCTGGGCTGGACACAGACATCGTGGTACACCGCTTGCCTCTTAAAGAGGGTTGTCCTCCGGTCAAGCAGAAGCCCAGAAGAACAAGACCAGAGATGGATGTCAAGATAAAGGAAGAAGTGCAAAAGCAGTTGGATGCAGGGTTTCTAGCAGTCACCAATTATCCGCCATGGGTTGCAAACATCGTCCCAGTACCTAAGAAGGATGGAAAGGTACGGATGTGTGTCGACTACCGGGATCTGAACAGAGCTAGCCCTAAAGATGATTTCCCATTACCTCACATCGACGTTTTGGTGGATAATACAGCTCAGTTCTCGGTATTCTCCTTCATGGATGGCTTTTCTGGCTATAACCAAATCAAGATGGCACCAGAAGACATGGAAAAGACAACCTTCATAACCCCATGGGGCACCTTCTGCTACAAGGTGATGCCGTTTGGTCTGAAAAATGTCGGAGCAACATATCAGCGAGCGATGGTGACTTTGTTCCATGATATGATTCATCATGAAATCGAGGTTTATGTGGATGATATGATTGCCAAATCTCAGACAGAAGAAGAACATTTGTTGAATTTGCAGAAACTGTTTGAGCGTTTGAGGAAATTCAAACTGAGACTTAATCCGAACAAGTGCACTTTCGGGGTGAGATCGGGAAAATTGTTGGGTTTTATTGTTAGCGGAAAAGGGATTGAGGTGGATCCCGACAAAGTAAAAGCGATACAGGAAATGCCAGAGCCAAGAACGGAGAAGCAAGTCCGTAGTTTCTTAGGGAGGTTGAACTACATTGCAAGGTTCATCTCTCACCTAACAACCACGTGTGAGCCAATTTTCAAATTGCTGAGGAAAGATCAGGCTATCAGGTGGAATGAAGATTGTCAAAGGGCTTTCGAGAAGATAAAGGAGTATCTACAGAAACCTCCGATCGTTATACCTCCAATTCCTGGGAGACCTCTGATAATGTACCTATCAGTGACTGAGAACTCGATGGGGTGTGTATTGGGACAGCATGACGAGTCTGGTCGAAAAGAGCATGCCATATACTACCTTAGCAAAAAGTTTACCGATTGTGAAGTCAAATATTCGCAGCTTGAGAAAACTTGTTGTGCTTTGGCGTGGGCTGCTCGCCGACTGAGGCAGTATATGTTGAACCATACTACGTTGTTGATTTCTAAGATGGATCCAGTGAAGTACATCTTTGAGAAGCCGGCTCTCACCGGACGTGTTGCCCGTTGGCAGATGATTTTAACAGAGTATGATATCCAGTATACATCCCAGAAAGCCATCAAAGGAGTATTCTGTCAGACTATCTTGCTCAGCAGCCAATTGATGATTATGAGCCGATGAAGTTTGATTTTCCAGATGAAGACATCATGTTCCTCAAGATGAAAGACTGTGAAGAGCCAGTTGTTGAGGAGGGACCTGATCCAAACGAAAAGTGGACTTTGTTGTTTGATGGAGCTGTCAATGCCAGAGGAAGTGGAATTGGTGCTGTCATTACAACTCCGAAGGGTGCCCACATGCCTTTCACCGCTCGTTTGACTTTTGAGTGCACAAATAATGAAGCTGAGTACGAGGCCTGTATTTTGGGTATTGAGCAAGCCATTGATCTGAGAATCAAGACTCTGGACATCTTCGGAGATTCAGCTCTGGTGATCAATCAAGTAAATGGTGATTGGAATACTCTCTAACCCACTCTGGTCCCCTACAGAGATTACACGAGAAGACTGTTGACTTTCTTCACAACAGTAAAATTGTATCATATACCTCGTGATGAGAACCAGATGGCAGACGCACTTGCTACTCTATCCTCCATGATCAAGGTAATTCGTTGGAACCATGCTCCCAGGATCGATGTGATGCGCCTTGACAGGGCCGCATATGTGTTTGCTGCTGAACTGGTAGTCGATGACAAGCCCTGGTATCACGATATCAAGTGCTTTCTGAAGAATCAAGAGTACCCTGCAGGGGCATCCAACAACGACAGAAAGACTTTGAGAAGATTGGCAGGCAGTTTCTTCTTGAACAAAGACAATGTGCTGTATAAGAGGAACTTCGACATGGTTTTGCTCAGATGCGTGGACAGACACGAGGCCGACATGTTAATGCAGGAAGTTCATGAAGGTTCCTTCGGTACTCATGCCGGCGGACATGCAATGGCTAAGAAATTGTTGAGAGCGGGTTATTACTGGATGACCATGGAATCAGATTGTTTCAAATATGCTCGGAAGTGCCATAAATGCCAGATTTATGCTGATAAGGTGCATGTACCGCCAAATCCTTTGAATGTGATGTCTTCGCCGTGGCCGTTTGCCATGTGGGGCATTGACATGATTGGAAAGATTGAGCCGACTGCTTCCAATGAGCATCGCTTAATCCTTGTTGCCATCGACTATTTCACCAAGTGGGTCGAGGCAGCGTCGTTCGCGAATGTCACCAGACATGTGGTTGCCCGTTTCATCAAGAAAGAAATCATTTGTCGCTATGGGATTCCCGAAAGAATCATTACTGATAATGGTTCTAATCTCAACAACAAAATGATGAAGGAGTTGTGTCAGAACTTCAACATTCAGCATCACAATTCTTCCCCTTACCGCCCTAAGATGAACAGCGCTGTTGAGGCGGCAAATAAGAACATAAAGAAGATTGTGCAGAAGATGGTCGTCACGTACAGAGATTGGCATGAGATGCTACCTTTCTCCTTGCATGGGTACCGCACTTCAGTACGTACATCGACCGGGGCAACCCCTTACTCCCTTGTGTATGGTATGGAAGCAGTCCTACCTGTTGAAGTGGAGATTCCTTCTCTAAGAGTCTTGTTGGATGTCAAGCTAGACGAAGCTGAATGGATTCGGACAAGGTTCAATGAGTTGAGTCTTATCGAAGAGAAGCGAATGGCAGCCATTTGTCGTGGGCAGTTGTATCAGAGTCGAATGAAGAGAGCCTTTGATCAGAAAGTGCGTCCTCGTTGTTTCCAAGTTGGAGATCTAGTTTTGAAAAGGATCCTTCCTCCTCAGACAGATCACAGGGGCAAGTGGACTCCTAACTATGATGGACCGTATATTGTCACCAAGGTTTTTGATGGTGGGGCCTTAATGCTTGCAACTATGGATGGTGAAAACTTCACTTCCCCTGTGAACTCAGACGCAGTTAAAAAATACTTCGCATAAAATAGACCCGCTGGACAGTAAAAAGAATAGTCCATGCAAAAATGGGCATCCCGACGAATCAAGAAAATGAAAAGGTTCGGGCAAAAATTAGGGATTAAAAATGAAAAAATCGTACACCTGGTAAGTTGAAAACCTGAAAAGGCAACTTAGGTAAAAATGGGTATCCCGGTGGATTGAAAACCCGAAAAGGGCGATCCAGGCAAAAGTTAGGGATTAAGCGAATGACTGCGTTCTGAGTAGTTCTGAATCTCATCTCGTGTGGATGACTGGAAATTTTCGAAAGTAGGAAACAGTCCAATCACCTTTTCTGAAGACTGATCATCTGGAGGATCTTGAAGATGAGCAAGTCATAGCAGAATTGGAACCCAATAGAAATCCATTTCATATTGCCATTAGATTAATTTCTGTTTTTATCTTTTGTGCGATTACCTCTTTCCAGGGATTGCTTCCTAATGTAAATGCCTATTCAGAGGCCATTCAATCAATAAATCATGTTATTCAGTATATCTCTGTTTTCATTTTCATTTTACTGTTTTGTTTGCAAAAATGACGTCCGAATTTTTGATAAACATTGCATCATGACACATAAGGGCTTTACAGGTACATGCTTAATAAACATTTAAAATTGCTGTAAATTTTAAGTGCTTTGGATCGTCTATTCAGAACAGACACCCTCGGGGCATTTCCTTAAAATCCCCTGCGGACGATCGTGAAGATCTTCCCCAGTGAAGTCACCAACAGACCAATTCGGTGTCTTATCCCTGCAGAGCTGATCAGAGCGTTGGATTCCTCAATCCCCAGCAGGTTCTCACCACTGTACTTCCCCAAGCGTTTGTTTCAGGACATACACTCCCCAGTAGAGTTGACACTGCCAGACTATATATCCCCAGCGGAGTTGACAGTGCCAGACTGTATCTCCCCAGCAGAAGTGGCTACACCTTAGAGATCGATGCCAGATCGATAATCCCAATGCCAGATCCATGGTTTCTTTCCTTGAAGCAGAACCTCGGTACCGTATCAGTGTTTTCTCCCCCTGCTGAGTCATCTCTCGCAAATCGTGGTTGCCAGAATCATTGTAGCTTTCCTCAGCAGCAGGCTTCCAATGCCATTTTTTCCCCGATCAGAGTCTCGGTATGGCCAGAGCACCGCATGGCTAGTCATCTCCCCACGGAGTTCATTGTGGTGTGTATCTCCAGCAGCCTGGCCAGAGCCCAGAGGATGGTAATCATTTCCCCAGCAGATCCCCTTGCCCTGGCTTGGCATTCTACCCAGCATTTCGCATCCCTGCATGTAAAATCATATTGCATTGCATCCTTCCAAATTGCGTAGCATTTCCATTTTCATGAAGCATTACGCCATTGAAAAATTCAAACATACGCATGGTAAGCATAAAACATTCTCGGTATCCCAAGTGGTAAGCTAGAAGGTGTTTCCAATACTCAGACTGAAGATTGTTCTTGACTTACCTTTGTTATCCCCAGCAAGTGTCATTGGCCCATGCGCCGCCTCTATCATCATTCTCTATCTCTGCCGATACTGACAGGCATGAGTGCTCCGATATTCAGATCGAAGTGGCATTGAGGCCAGTTTTCCGGTGTTCAGACCGAAGTGGCATTCAGGCCAATGTTCCGGTATCCAGACCGAAGTGGCGTTCAGGCCAGTTGTCCGATGTTCAGATCGAAGAAGTTTCCGACGATCAGGTCGATGCAACTTGTGGCGTTCAGGCCAGTGTTCTGATATTCAGATCGAAGTGGCATTCAGGCCAGTTTTCCGGTGTTCAGACCGAAGTGGCATTCAGGCCAATGTTCCGGTATCCAGACCGAAGTGGCGTTCAGGCCAGTTGTCCAATGTTCAGATCGAAGAATTTCCGACGATCAGGTCGATGCAACTTGTGGCGTTCAGCCAGTGTTCTGATATTCAGATCGAAGTGGCATTCAGGCCAGTTTTCCGGTGTTCAGACCGAAGTGGCATTCAGGCCAATGTTCCGGTATCCAGACCGAAGTGGCGTTCAGGCCAGTTGTCCGATGTTCAGATCGAAGAAGTTTCCGACGATCAGGTCGATGCAACTTGTGGCGTTCAGGCCAGTGTTCTGATATCCAGATCGAAGTGGCATTCAGGCCAGTTTTCCGGTGTTCAGACCGAAGTGGCATTCAGGCCAATGTTCCGGTATCCAGACGAAGTGGCGTTCAGGCCAGTTTTCCGATATTCAGATCGAAGAAGTTTCCGACGATCAGGTCAACGCAACTTATGGCATCCAGGCCAGTTTTCCCGGTATCCAGACCGAAGTGGCATTCAGGCCAATGTTCAGGTATTCAGACCGAAGTGGCATTCAGGCCAGTTTTCCCGATGTTCAGATCGAAGTCATCTCCAGTATTCAGACTGATGAGCAGCAGTCAGGCCATGGTTATTTATGTGTTACCATTTATTTGGTATCCAGGTTAGCATTCTTTTTCGGTATTCAGACTGACTCTCCCGTATCAGACAGATTCTTCTTTCAAGGCATTGTTACTTCACTTCACTTCAGTGCAAATTTTTGGGCTTTTATTGTATTCAATCCCTTGATACCTCGAAAGTACGAAAGCAGCTGCCATCTTCTTTCCAGGTCTCCAGTTGATTGAAGGGGCAGCTGTAACACCCCAAAATTTGCCCTCCTCATTCATGCATTCACTTTTTAGGTCATTTAACATTTCGTGCCATATTGCATCGCGTCAATCAGAATTAGCTCCAAGAAGCTCGAACATCATCCAGGACACTTTGTGGGTTCTACTTAGACGGTCAGTCAACGCAAGGAATAGACTTGAGGTACTACCAACAGGTCTAATTGGGGCCTATTCACCGTGCAAATTGCCAGACTTGAAGAAGCAAGAATCGGCTGATGAGCTGTCATGCTCGCTAGGCGCAGATGCTTCGCCTAGCGAAGAACACTGTCATGCTCGCTAGGCGAGCAGATCCTTCGCTAGGCGAAGGGCGCGCGTTTTAGAATATCAGAAAGCTTTTGGCCTCAGTGACCTCATTCCAAGCCCATTACCCACGAAATCAGTCTATAAATACTGAAGTTTCAGTAGAGAAAGGACACTTGGAGTTACACTGGGAGAACCACGGGAGAAGATCTTGAGAGGAAGGAGACCTAGGAATTACTCTGCAGCAACCTTCAGGCAGCTCTGAGGAGTTCACTCCGATTCACACGCTCTTTTGCCTCCGCCTCACTTAACCTAACAGAGCTTTACAAATCCAGCCCGCGCCGTTCGTCGATCTCTCTCATCAGGTATGCCTTTGTTCCTACTACTTTACGCCTTGAATTTGAATAATTTGAATGTATGAGGAATATCAGTGTTGCCCACGGTTTTATGTTTGTGTATATATATGAACAATGCATCGAATGTTTTAATAATTTCGTTTCTGAGTCGAATTCCATAGGGTTGGAGTCCTTAACATCGTGCAGTATCACGAAAAACCAAACCCACAGGCCCTCGCTAGCCGCTT
>NW_026112739.1:0-65000 GCF_024323335.1 Lathyrus oleraceus | reverse complement strand
TTATCGCTTGAATAAAATATAGTCATGATTTTAAATTTTTTTATTTTAACTGAATTTTGAACTCTTATTTTAAAATTATAATAATTACAATGTCAAATGTATTATTTTTTTCCAAAAGTTATATCTATATTAAATATAACAAGATAGTAAATAGAAAAAAAAATTATATATAATCACAAAATGGTCATCCTAACTAGTTCTATAAGGACACTCTTTAAGAATTTCAAATAAAAGTATATTTTTTTTTAAATATTTATTTTATCTCAATATATTAAATATATACATTTTAAAATATATATATATATATATATATATATATATATCTCTATATATATATAATATATATATAATAATATATATATCTATATATATATATATATAGATAGATATATAGTTTTTGGATTTAGAGTGTTCACACAACCCTTAACATAGAAGAAAGAAGCCAAAAAAAATTCAAAGGCCTCGTATTACACTTGCAATCCTCCTAACAATGAGAAATGTTGTTCCAAAAAGAGTTATACCAATCTCATAAAAGAGCGTTGGTCGATCCTCCCAAAAAAACTTACTTTAATTAACAACCACGACTCATAGTTGTTAGGATAACAAACATCATTGAACTCTCATTAATAGGATTTACTAACATAAATAAAATTTAAAGAAAAATAAATAAATATTCAGTAGTTCAACCTGAAGAACAACAGCAAATGCAACCGATTTGACAACTAATAATATCGACTTGATGTTGATAGCATTTTTTTTAAATCTCAAATGATCAGAATCATTCTTTTGATACTGAAGTGGAAGAAACTCTTCCTCATCCTCCAATGGAGTAGATGAAGGACAAGAATTATTTATCTTATTTGTTTTAACGGAATTTGGTTTTAAGAAACTAAAAAGGGAACGTGGTTCACTCGATCTTAACAATCATGTGTGAGTTCACATCTCAATCTACCGTTAGTTTATTTTTGTTTTTATGCAAACTATCTATTATTTTTTAGACGGTTATAATGTGAGGTTGCTAGATTAATTTTTCTATAATATTGATATATTTGATGGCATAGAAAATAATTTAAAAGATATATTTTATCGCTTGAATAAAATATAGACATGATTTTAAATTTTATTATTTTAACTTGAATTTTGAACTCTTATTTTAAAATTATAATAATTACAATTTCAATGTATTTTTTTTTTCCAAAATTTTATCTCTATATTAATATAACAAGATAGTAAATAGAAAGAAAAATTATATATAATTACAAAAGGGTCATCCTAACTAATGCTATAAAGACACTCTTTAAGAATTTCAAATAAAAAAGTATATTTTTTTTAAATTATTTATTTTAATCTCATATAATATAAATATATCATTTAATATATATATATATATATATCTATATATATATATATAATTATATATATTAATATATATATATATTATATATATATATATAATATATATATATAAAGTTTTGGGATTTAGAGTGTTACACACAACCCTTAACATAAGAAGAAAGAAGCCAAAAGAAAATTCAAAGGCCTCGTATTACACTTGCAATCCTCCTAACAATGAGAAATGTTGTTCCAAAAAGAGTTATACCAATCTCATAAAAGAGCGTTGGTCGATCCTCCCCAAAAAACTTACTTTAATTAACAACCACGACTCATAGTTGTTAGGATAACAAACATCATTGAATTCTCATTAATAGGATTTACTAACATAAATAAAATTTAAAGAAAAATAAATAAATATTCAGTAGTTCAACCCTGAAGAACAGCAAATGCAACCGATTTGACAACTAATAATATCGACGATTGATGTTGATAGCATTTTTTTTAAATCTCAAATGATCAGAATCAATGCTTTTGATACTGAAGTGGAAGAAACTCTTCCTCATCCTCCAATGGAGTAGATGAAGGACAAGAAATTGTTTATCTTATTTGTTTTAACGGTGGTTCACTCGATCTTAACAATCATGTGTGAGTTCACATCTCAATCTACCGTTAGTTTATTTTTGTTTTTATGCAAACTATCTATTATTTTTTAGACGGTTTATAAGTGAGGTTGCTAGATTAATTTTTCTATAATATTGATATATTTGATGGCATAGAAAATAAATTTAATAGATATATTTTTATCGCTTGAATAAATATAGTCATGATTTTAAATTTTATTATTTTAACTGAATTTTGAACTCTTATTTTAAAATTATAATAATTACAATGTCAAATGTATTATTTTTTTCCAAAAGTTATATCTATATTAAATATAACAAGATAGTAAATAGAAAGAAAAAATTATATATAATTACAAAAAGGGTCATCCTAACTAGTTCTATAAGGACACTCTTTATGAATTTCAATAAAAAAAAAATATTTTTTAAATTAATTATTTTAATCTCAAATATATTAAATATATACATTTTTAATATATTTATATATATATATATATAGATATATACATTATATATATATATATATATATATATATATATTATATCTATATATATATATATATATATATATCTATATATATATAAGTTTTGGGATTTAGAGTGTTACACACAACCCTTAACATAAGAAGAAAGAAGCAAAAGAAAATTCAACTGCCTCGTATTACACTTGCAATCCTCCTAACAATGAGAAATGTTGTTCCAAAAAGAGTTATACCAATCTCATAAAAGAGCGTTGGTCGATCCTCCCAAAAAAACTTACTTTATAATTAACAACCACGACTCATAGTTGTTAGGATAACAACATCATTGAACTCTCATTAAGGATTTACTAACATAAATAAAATTTAAAGAAAAATAAATAAATATTCAGTAGTTCAACCCGAAGAGCAGCAAATGCAACCCATTTGACAACTAATAATATCGACGATTGATGTTGATAGCATTTTTTAAAATCTCAAATGATCAAAATCAATGCTTTTGATACTGAAGTGGAAGAAACTCTTCCTCATCCTCCAATGGATTAGATGAAGGACAAGAAATTGTTTATCTTATTTGTTTTAACGGTGGTTCACTCGATCTTAACAATCATGTGTGAGTTCACATCTCAATCTACCGTTAGTTTATTTTTGTTTTTATGCAAACTATCTATTATTTTTTAGACGGTTTATAATGTGAGGTTGCTAGATTAATTTTTCTATAATATTGATTATATTTGATGGCATAGAAAATAAATTTAATAGATATATTTTATCGCTTGAGTAAAATATAGTCATGATTTTAATTTTATTATTTTAATTGAATTTTGAACTCTTATTTTAAAATTATAATAATTACAATGTCAAATGTATTATTTTTTTCCAAAAGTTATATCTATATTAAATATAACAAGATAGTAAATAGAAAGAAAAAATTATATATAATCACAAAAAGGGTCATCCTAACTAGTTCTATAAGGACACTCTTTAAGAATTTCAAATAAAAAAGTATATTTTTTTAAAATTATTTATTTTAATCTCAATATATTATATAACATTTTAAATATATATATATATATATATATATATATATATATATATATATATATATATATATATTATATATATATATATATATATATATATATATATATAGATATATATGTTTTGGGATTTAGAGTGTTACACACAACCCTTAACATAAGAAGAAAGAAGCCAAAAGGAAATTCAAAGGCCTCGTATTACACTTGCAATCCTCCTAACAATGAGAAATGTTGTTCCAAAAAGAGTTATACCAATCTCATAAAAGAGCGTTGGTCGATCCTCCCAAAAAAACTTACTTTAATTAACAACCACGACTCATAGTTGTTAGGATAACAAACATCATTGAACTCTCATTAATAGGATTTACTAACATAAATAAAATTTAAAGAAAAATAAATAAATATTCAGTAGTTCAACCTGAAGAACAGCAAATGCAACCGATTTGACAACTAATAATATCGACTATTGATGTTGATAGCATTTTTTTTAAATCTCAAATGATCAGAATCAATTCTTTTGATACTGAAGTGGAAGAAACTCTTCCTCATTCTCCAATGGAGTAGATGAAGGACAAGAAATTATTTATCTTATTTGTTTTAACGGTGGTTCACTCGATCTTAACAATCATGTGTGAGTTCACATCTCAATCTACCGTTAGTTTATTTTTGTTTTTATGCAAACTATCTATTATTTTTTAGACGGTTTATAATGTGAGGTTGCTAGATTAATTTTTCTATAATATTGATATATTTGATGGCATAGAAAATGAATTTAAAAGATATATTTTATCGCTTCAATAAAATATAGACATGATTTTAAATTTTATTATTTTAATTGAATTTTGAACTCTTATTTTAAAATTATAATAATTACAATTCAAATGTATTATTTTTTTCCAAAATTTATATCTATATTAAATATAACAAGATAGTAAATAGAAAGAAAAAATTATATATAATTACAAAATGGGTCATCCTAACTAATGCTATAAAGACACTCTTTAAGAATTTCAAATAAAAAAGTATATTTTTTTTAAATTATTTATTTTAATCTCAAATATATTAAATATATACATTTTAAATATATATATATATATATATATATATATATATATATATATATATATATATATATATATATATATATATATATATATATATATATATATATATATAAGTTTTGGGATTTAGAGTGTTACACACAACCCTTAACATAAGAAGAAAGAAGCCAAAAGAAAATTCAAAGGCCTCGTATTACACTTGCAATCCTCCTAACAATGAGAAATGTTGTTCCAAAAAGAGCTATACCAATCTCATAAAAGAGCGTTGGTCGATCCTCCCAAAAAAACTTACTTTAATTAACAACCACGACTCATAGTTGTTAGGATAACAAACATCATTGAATTCTCATTAATAGGATTTACTAACATAAATAAAATTTAAAGAAAAATAAATAAATATTCAGTAGTTCAACCCTGAAGAACAGCAAATGCAACCGATTTGACAACTAATAATATCGACGATTGATGTTGATAGCATTTTTTTTAAATCTCAAATGATCAGAATCAATGCTTTTGATACTGAAGTGGAAGAAACTCTTCCTCATCCTCCAATGGATTAGATGAAGGACAAGAAATTGTTTATCTTATTTGTTTTAACGGTGGTTCACTCGATCTTAACAATCATGTGTGAGTTCACATCTCAATCTACCGTTAGTTTATTTTTGTTTTTATGCAAACTATCTATTATTTTTTAGACGGTTTATAAAGTGAGGTTGCTAGATTAATTTTTCTATAATATTGATTATATTTGATGGCATAGAAAATAAATTTAATAGATATATTTTATCGCTTGAATAAAATATTGTCATGATTTTAAATTTTATTATTTTAACTGAATTTTGAACTCTTATTTTAAAATTATAATAATTACAATGTCAAATGTATTATTTTTTTCCAAAAGTTATATCTATATTAAATATAACAAGATAGTAAATAGAAAGAAAAAATTATATATAATTACAAAAAGGGTCATCCTAACTAGTTCTATAAGGACACTCTTTATGAATTTCAAATAAAAAAAAAATATTTTTTAAATTAATTATTTTAATCTCAAATATATTAAATATATACATTTTAAATATATTTATATATATATATATATATATATATATATATATATATATATAATATATATATAATATATATATATATATATATATATATATATATATATATATATATTATATATATATATAAGTTTTGGGATTTAGAGTGTTACACACAACCCTTAACATAAGAAGAAAGAAGCCAAAAGAAAATTCAACTGCCTCGTATTACACTTGCAATCCTCCTAACAATGAGAAATGTTGTTCCAAAAAGAGTTATACCAATCTCATAAAAGAGCGTTGGTCGATCCTCCCAAAAAAACTTACTTTAATTAACAACCACGACTCATAGTTGTTAGGATAACAAACATCATTGAACTCTCATTAATAGCATTTACTAACATAAATAAAATTTAAAGAAAAATAAATAAATATTCAGTAGTTCAACCCGAAGAGCAGCAAATGCAACCCATTTGACAACTAATAATATCGACGATTGATGTTGATAGCATTTTTTAAAAATCTCAAATGATCAAAATCAATGCTTTTGATACTGAAGTGGAAGAAACTCTTCCTCATCCTCCAATGGATTAGATGAAGGACAAGAAATTGTTTGTCTTATTTGTTTTAACGGTGGTTCACTCGATCTTAACAATCATGTGTGAGTTCACATCTCAATCTACCGTTAGTTTATTTTTTTTTTATGCAAACTATCTATTATTTTTTAGACGGTTTATAATGTGAGGTTGCTAGATTAATTTTTCTATAATATTGATTATATTTGATGGCATAGAAAATAAATTTAATAGATATATTTTATCGCTTGAGTAAAATATAGTCATGATTTTAAATTTTATTATTTTAATTGAATTTTGAACTCTTATTTTAAATTATAATAATTACAATGTCAAATGTATTATTTTTTTCCAAAAGTTATATCTATTTTAAATATAACAAGATAGTAAATAGAAAGAAAAAATTATATATAATTACAAAAAGGGTCATCCTAACTAGTTCTATAAGGACACTCTTTAAGAATTTCAAATAAAAATATATATTTTTTAAATTAATTATTTTAATCTCAAATATATTAAATATATACATTTTAAATGGCAAAACTTTGATTTAGTGTCTTAAAATATAATGTAGTTGGCACATTTTTTCTTTTGATAATGAAAATTATTTGCAAGTATTGAAAATATTATTGTTTTTTATATACATTACTCATAACGATAATGTGACTATTTTAATGTTCACATGATGAATATGAATTCCCAAAAAAAGGTAAGACTAACCAATTTTTTTTATTATTTCTTTGTAATTTAATTCTGTCAATAATATAAGTTGATAATAAAAGAAAAATACATAAAATCTATAAAAAAATGTTATTTAAAATTGTATATAATTTTCATTGTATGTAAGGAAAATAAAAATAAAAGTATGTTTTTAAAATTGAACTAGAGACATTTAAAACATAATTCAATTGAGTTTTCTTTTTCACTCTGGTTTTTAGAGGAAAAGGGTCTAGTAACCCAGAGCTCATGCCGAAAGGTCATACACTGGCCAAGCATTGTTTTCACAAGAAATCGAATTTGGTATTTTTCAAACCTTCGTTCACTATTAGAAAATGTATTTTAGCCTCCTGCATTAGTGTTGGTCCTCGACACCGACGCTATTAGAGTCGGTCAAATCTACGCTGAAAACCTTTTAATTACAAAAATATTGCAAATAATTGTAGCGTCGATCGTATCGACTCTATATATTCATAAATATATTCTATTTAATTACTTAGAGTCGGTTTGTCCGACGCTAATGATACATTTTTTCAATTAACTTTTGTAGAGGCGGCTTATCTGACTCTATTTAATTTGCATATTTTCGAAAAAGAATTTTTTTTCACTACAGCTGGAATCAGATAGATGGCCTATTGGTTAAAATCTATAATTAAATAATCTACCACTACACCAAACAATTGTGTTAAAATGTTTTGTTAAAAATGATATATATTAATAATATTTCAATTTTTTATTACTCATATTCATTCTTTTCACTTTCCCTCGTTTCTCTTCTCTCTAATTTCACGTTTTCCCTCTTTTCACTTATCTCTAATTTCTCTGATTTTTGAATAAAATAAGTCATAATCGCTTCTTCATGGCAAAAGTCTCTTTCAGTTTTTTATTCAATCAAATAAACTCTTCTGTTCAAATCTTAATTCGCGTTTCGCTTCTAGTTGTCGAATCGCTTTTTGTTTCTCGTTGCCGAATCGCTTTCCATTTATTTGATAATAAAGTTGAGATTTTGTGGCAAAACTCTATTTCTCATTGTCGTTTTGCTTCCAAGCTGGTGTCGTTTTCAAGAATATAGTTTCTGGACAGGAATCACGGTTCAAATTTGGTATTCGAATTTTAGTTTAATAGGTTTCTTCTTAGTGAAATTGGCTTTTCCTTTTGTGGAATTCATTGTGACCCTTGAAGGGTCTCTTGTATTTAATCAAATTTTATGAAGTACCTTTTATTGTTGTTGGAATTTGGATTCATTGGACCACCTAGGTCTTAGTGCACTAGTTCAAAGACTTGACTAGATCTCTATTTACTCTTGAGGAGATGATTTTCTATATTGCTTTGCAATTGTATGTTCTTCGCATACATGAGATGGAGTTTTAGTTTTGTGTAATCACCCTCATCATATTTTCTTCAAAGCTCGAAGTCCATGGAAGTTGAAATGTTCAAACTTGTAATGCCACAACCATGAAGGATTGGAAACAAATACTGAGACAAGTTTGATCTTTAAATGTTTTGATTTTTAGTTGAAACATCTTATTTCTGGACATCTTAACAACAATAACAACTAATCCCTATTTTGGATCATGAGTTTAATAAGACCCCTATGGATTATAATCATACAATTTATTTATTGTGATTGTCATTTTATGTTCTGATATATAGTATACATCATCTACAATTTTGATTTTCTAGTTCATCTACACTTTAATATTTCCTTTTCCCGTAACACTCATTCAATAATAATTTCCAATCTTGACATTGTATCAAAAACATTTATTTAAATTGCAAAACAAATTTGTGTTACCTCTGATGTGATTGTTGCACCAAAAACTATGGTAATATGTCTCACCATTTTCAACTTTCTTATTTTCCATGTAAGCCATAAATAATATTTTCTCCTCGTCTGATTCAACAAATTTTTTCTTTCCTTATTTTAATGAAGACATTCCCATTAAAAATGGTCAATTTTGTAGCAATTGTATCATTCAATGGAAGCCTTCTCAGAAATTTATTCTCTAGTTCCAATACCACATCCCATTTCTCTTCCTCTAAAGCTTCCTCAACCTCATATTCTTACATAGAAATTTTTAACACTACTCACTTTGAGAGCTTGATCTAATGTGATTTGACATGAATTTCTCATGCACCAACAATGAACTTTTCAACTCATCTAATGACATGTTGTCAATGTCATTAAATTCTTCTATTTAACATACAACATAGTATTTTCTATCTTCTTTCCATTAGTTCCTATTCGATTTGAAATTGTCATTGTCCTTTCAAAATACTCATCGATAAATTCTCCAACTTTCATGTGTAGAATTTCAAACTCTTTATGAAGAGCTTGTAGTTGATCCTTCTTGAATTTTATAGGGCCTTGATACTTCTTCTTTAAGGATTCTCATATATATTTGGCGGTGCCTTTCTTGAAAATAGCCTCTGGAACAACTCGATCAATAATTTGATACAAGTAAATATTTTCCTTTAAATATTTTAGCTTCAAATTATTTCTTGCCTCTTTAATGGTGCATTAGTCAAGGATATTTCATCTCTTACCAATTACTTCTTTAATTCGTCCCCAATATTCTTTTAATCTCAAAATTTTATTCATCAACATACTCCAATGATCATAATGACCATAAGCTTTGGAATTGTTGATTGCGCGAATCTATTACTGCTCTATTCATATGTCATTGTTGATGTTCTTTAAATGTCATTATTGATATTCTTTGAAGACTCTCACTTCAGAATTTCAAGTGAAGAAAATTTTAGTTTTTATTAAAGGAAAAGGAAATGGCTTTTATTAAGCCTTACAACATGCTATCACATAGAGACATGTGTTATAGAACTAACTAAACATTCCTACTAAAATAGAATAATTCAAAACATTTAATCTAAATTTTTTTTATAAGCAACAACTTGGATTATGAGAGACACTATGGGTGCACAATGTAACACCCCAAATTCGATTAATAATTAAATTGAATTATTTAGAATTTTATTTGATTAATTGATGTTTTTAAATTATTGTTGTATGATTGTGGGGGATAAGTATCCCTTAAGTAGAGGTATAGAGAGAGTAAGAATTTAGTGTTCATGAATGGTACCACTTGCATAATGAGGCAATTGTGGAGTTCATTTGCATATATGATTGCATATGTTGTTGATTGTTCATGATTTTGATGATTGGAAGTGATTATGTAATTGTTGTCATGAATTGGGTGTGAGAGTATGTTGTTGATAGTTGTGTAACGAATGTGTGTTTGATGCGTACTCTCTACCTTCGCATTCTTTACACTGATTGTATTGGTTTGTTGTTGTTCACCCCCTTTGCTTTCATGTTGTCAACCATGGACATATTGCAGATACTCGAGAGTAGAGTTTGTTGTTGTAAGTGGAAGTTAGCTCCTGGAGTTACTTCATTTAGTTTCATCATTGTTTTAGAAGTCTTGCTCTGATCCTGTAAAATTAAGGTTGGGAACGTTTATTTGCATATTATGTTTGATGGAGTTTAATTGTTTATTCTGTTTATGTTAGAGTTATTCAAAGAGTCGAATATGATAACTTTTTACTTTGAAAACAATTTCTTATGATTTAAAGATTGATACTTAAAGTTTAAGTTGCAATGTTTTGTTATTTGAAATAAATCGATACCGCCGAAACGGTACCCTAATTGAAGATGAGCGTGCAATGACGGATATTGTATGACGTTAATATTTTCGCTGCGTGTTTGTTAAATTTTTTATTTATTAAAGATTTTGTCTGTGGTGGCACCTTAGATTTTCGTGTAAAGTTTAATATATATAAATTTAAGGATTTAGGGTTTTACATACAACCCTTAATACAAGAAGAAAGAAGCCAAAATAAAATTCAAAGGCCTCAAAAGCAAAAACTCCCAACAATGTTAAATGTTGTTACAAATAGAGTTATACCAATCTCACAAAAGAGTGTTGAGCCTATAAACTTTCAATCCTAAAAAAAACATAGTCTAATTAACAACCACGACTCATAATTGTTAGGATAACAAACATAATTGAATTCTCATTAATAGGATTTATTAACATAAATAAAATTTAAAGAAAAATAAATAAAAATTCCGTAGTTCAACCCGAAGAAGGGCAGATACAACCGATTTGACAATCGATAATACCGACGATTGGTGTTTATAGTATTTTTTAGAATTCTCAAATGATTAGAATCAATGCTTTTGATACTGAAGTGCAAGAAACTCTTCCTCATCCTCCGATGGAGTAGAAGAAGGACAATAAATTTTTTGTTTTAATTGTTTTGATGGTGGTTCACTCGATCTCAACAATCATCAGTGAGTTCACATCACAATCTACCGTTAGTTTATTTTTGTTTTTATGCAAACTATCTATTATTTTTGTTATTTGAAATAAATCGATACCGCCGAAATGATACCCTAATTGAAGATGAGCGTGCGATGACAAATATTGTATGACGTTAATATTTTCGCTGTGTGTTTGTTAAATTTTTTATTTATTAAAGATTTTGTCGGTGGTGTCACCTTAGATTTTCGTGTAAAGTTTAATATATATAAATTTAAGGATTTAGGTTTTTACATACAACCCTTAGTACAAGAAGAAAGAAGCCAAAAGAAAATTCAAAGGCCTCAAAAGCAAAAACTCCCAAAATGTTAAATGTTGTTACAAAAAGAGTTATACCAATCTCACGAAAGAGCGTTGAGCCTATAAACTTTCGATCCTAAAAGGAACTTAGTCTAATTAACAACCACAACTCATAGTTGTTAGGATAACAAACATCATTGAATTCTCATTAATAGGATTTATTAACATAAATAAAATTTAACAAAAAATAAATAAAAATTCCCTAGTTCAAACCGAAGAAGGTCAGATACAACCGATTTGACAACCGATAATACCGACGATTGGTGTTTATAGTCTTTTTTAGAATTCTCAAATGATCATAATCAATGCTTTTGATACTGAAGTGCAAGAAACTCTTCCTCCTCCTCCGATGGAGTAGATGAAGGACAATAAATTGTTTGTTTGATTTGTTTTGATGGTGGTTCACTCGATCTCAACAATCATCAGTGAGTTCACATCACAATCTACCGTTAGTTTATTTTTGTTTTTATGCAAACTATCTATTAATTTTGTTATTTGAAATAAATCGATACTGCCGAAACGATACCCTAATTGAAGATGAGCGTGCGATGATAGATATTGTATGACGTTAATATTTTCGCTGCGTGTTTGTTAAATTTTTTATTTATTAAAGATTTTGTCGGTGGTGACACCTTAGATTTTCGTGTAAAGTTTAATATATATAAATTTAAGGATTTAGGTTTTTACATACAACCCTTAGTACAAGAAGAAAGAAGCCAAAAGAAAATTCAAAGGCCTCAAAAGCAAAAACTCCCAAAATGTTAAATGTTGTTACAAAAAGAGTTATACCAATCTCACAAAAGCGCGTTGAGCCTATAAACTTTCGATCCTAAAAAGAACTTAGTCTAATTAACAACCACAACTCATAGTTGTTAGGATAACAAACATCATTGAATTCTCATTAATAGGATTTATTAACATAAATAAAATTTAACAAAAATTAAATAAAAATTCCATAGTTCAAGCCGAAGAAGGTCAGATACAACCGATTTGACAACCGATAATACCGACGATTGGTGTTTATAGTCTTTTTTAGAATTCTCAAATGATCAGAATCAATGCTTTTGATACTGAAGTGCAAGAAACTCTTCCTCCTCCTCCGATGGAGTAGATGAAGGACAATAAATTGTTTGTTTGATTTGTTTTGATGGTGGTTCACTCGATCTCAACAATCATCGGTGAGTTCACATCACAATCTACCGTTAGTTTATTTTTGTTTTTATGCAAACTATCTATTATTTTTGTTATTTGAAATAAATCGATACTGCCGAAACGATACCCTAATTGAAGATGAGCGTGCGATGATAGATATTGTATGACGTTAATATTTTCGCTGCGTGTTTGTTAAATTTTTTATTTATTAAAGATTTTGTCGGTGGTGACACCTTAGATTTTCGTGTAAAGTTTAATATATATAAATTTAAGGATTTAGGTTTTTACATACAACCCTTAGTACAAGAAGAAAGAAGCCAAAAGAAAATTCAAAGGCCTCAAAAGCAAAAACTCCCAAAATGTTAAATGTTGTTACAAAAAGAGTTATACCAATCTCACAAAAGCGCGTTGAGCCTATAAACTTTCGATCCTAAAAAGAACTTAGTCTAATTAACAACCACAACTCATAGTTGTTAGGATAACAAACATCATTGAATTCTCATTAATAGGATTTATTAACATAAATAAAATTTAACAAAAATTAAATAAAAATTCCATAGTTCAAGCCGAGGAAGGTCAGATACAACCGATTTGACAACCGATAATACCGACGATTGGTGTTTATAGCCTTTTTTAGAATTCTCAAATGATCAGAATCAATGCTTTTGATACTGAAGTGCAAGAAACTCTTCCTCCTCCTCCGATGGAGTAGATGAAGGACAATAAATTGTTTGTTTGATTTGTTTTGATGGTGGTTCACTCGATCTCAACAATCATCGGTGAGTTCACATCACAATCTACCGTTAGTTTGGTTTTGTTTTTATGCAAACTATCTATTATTTTTGTTATTTGAAATAAATCGATATCGCCGAAACGATACCCTAATTGAAGATGAGCGTGCGATGATAGATATTGTATGACGTTAATATTTTCGCTGCGTGTTTGTTAAATTTTTTATTTATTAAAGATTTTGTCGGTGGTGGCACCTTAGATTTTCGTGTAAAGTGTAATTTATATAAATTTAAGGATTTAGGGTTTTACATACAACCCTTAATACAAGAAGAAAGAAGCCAAAAGAAAATTCAAAGGCCTCAAAAGCAAAAACTCCCAACAATGTTAAATGTTATTACAAATAGAGTTATACCAATCTCACAAAAGAGCGTTGAGCCTATTAACTTTCGATCATAAAAAAGACTTAGTCTAATAAACAACCATGACTCACAGTTGTTAGGATAACAAACATCATTGAATTCTCATTAATAGGACTTATTAACATAAATAAAATTTAAAGAAAAATAAATAAAAATTCCCTAGTTCAACCCGAAGAAGGTCAGATACAACCGATTTGACAACCGATAATACCGACGATTGGTGTTTATAGTAATTTTTAGAATTCTCAAATGATCAGAATCAATGCTTTTGATACTGAAGTGCAAGAAACTCTTCCTCCTCCTCAGATGGAGTAGATGAAGCACAATAAATTGTTTATTTTATTTGTTTTGATGGTGGTTCACTCGATCCCAACAATCATCGGTGAGTTCACATCACAATCTACTGTTAGTTTTTTTTTTTTATGCAAACTATCTATTATTTTTGTTATTTGAAATAAATCGATACCGCCGAAACGATACCCTAATTAAAGATGAGCGTGCGATGACAAATATTGCATGACGTTAATATTTTCATTGAGTGTTTGTTAAATTTTTAATTTATTAAAGATTTTTTCGGTGGTGGCACCTTAGATTTTCGTGGAAAGTGTAATATATATAAATTTAAGGATTTAGTGTTTTAGATACAACCCTTAATACAAGAAGAAAGAAGCCAAAAGAAAATTCAAAGGCCTCAAAAGCAAAAACTCCCAACAATGTTAAATGTTGTTACAAATAGAGTTATACCAATCTCACAAAAGAGCGTTGAGCCTATTAACTTTCGATCCTAAAAAAGACTTAGTCTAATTAACAACCACGACTCTTAGTTGTTAGGATAACAAACATCATTGATTTCTCATTAATAGGATTTATTAACATAAATAAAATTTAAAGAAAAATAAATAAAAATTCCCTAGTTCAACCCGAAGAAGGTCAGATACAACCGATTTGACAACCGATAATACCGACGATTGGTGTTTATAGTAATTTTTAGAATTCTCAAATGATCAGAATCAATTCTTTTGATACTGAAGTGCAAGAAACTCTTCTTCCTCCTCCGATGGAGTAGATGAAGCACAATAAATTGTTTGTTTTATTTGTTTTGATGGTGGTTCACTCGATCCCAACAATCATCGGTGAGTTCACATCACAATCTACCGTTAGTTTTTTTTTTTATGCAAACTATCTATTATTTTTGTTATTTGAAATAAATCGATACCGCCGAAACGATACCCTAATTAAAGATGAGCGTGGGATGACAAATATTGTATGACGTTAATATTTTCATTGAGTGTTTGTTAAATTTTTAATTTATTAAAGATTTTTTCGGTGGTGGCACCTTAGATTTTCGTGTAAAGTGTAATATATATAAATTTAAGGATTTAGGGTTTTAGATACAACCCTTAATACAAGAAGAAAGAAGCCAAAAGAAAATTCAAAGGCCTCAAAAGCAAAAACTCCCAACAATGTTAAATGTTGTTACAAATAGAGTTATACCAATCTCACAAAAGAGCGTTGAGCCTATTAACTTTCGATCCTAAAAAAGACTTAGTCTAATTAACAACCACGACTCTTAGTTGTTAGGATAACAAACATCATTGATTTCTCATTAATAGGATTTATTAACATAAATAAAATTTAAAGAAAAATAAATAAAAATTCCGTAGTTCAACCCGAAGAAGGTCAGATACAACCGATTTGACAACCGATAATACCGACGATTGGTGTTTATAGTATTTTTTAGAATTTTCAAATGATCAGAATCAATGCTTTTGATACTGAAGTGCAAGAAACTCTTCCTCATCCTCCGATGGAGTAGATGAAGGACAATAAATTGTTTTCTTTTATTTGTTTTGATGGTGGTTCACTCGATCTCAACAATCATCGGTGAGTTCACATCACAATCTACCGTTAGTTTTTTTTTTATGCAAAGTATCTATTATTTTTGTTATTTGAAATAAATCGATATCGCCGAAACGATACCCTAATTGAAGATGAGCGTGCGATGACAAATATTGTATGTCGTTAATATTTTTGCAGCGTGTTTGTTAAATTTTTTATTTATTAAAGATTTTGTCGGCGGTGGCACCTTAGATTTTCGTGTAAAGTTTAATATATATAAATTTAATGATTTAGGGTTTTACATACAACCTTTAATACAAGAAGAAAGAAGCCAAAAGAAAATTCAAAGGCCTCAAAAGCAAAAACTCCCAACAATGTTAAATGTTGTTACAAAAAGAGTTATACCAATCTCACAAAAGAGCGTTGAGCCTATAAACTTTCGATCCTTAAAAAAACTAAGTCTAATTAACAACCACGACTCATAGTTGTTAGGATAACAAACATCATTGAATTCTTATTAATAGGATTTATTAACATAAATAAAATTTAAAGAAAAATAAATAAAAATTCCGTAGTTCAACCCGAAGAAGGGCAGATACAACCGATTTGACAACCGATAATACCGACGATTGGTGTTTATAGAATTTTTTAGAATTCTCAAATGATCAGACTCAATGCTTTTGATACTGAAGTGCAAGAAACTCTTCCTCGTCCTCCGATGGAGTAGATGAAGGACAATAAACTGTTTCCTTTATTTGTTTTGGTGGTGGTTCACTCGATCTCAACAATCATCGGTGAGTTCACATCACAATCTACCGTTAGTTTATTTTTGTTTTTATTCAAACTATCTATTATTTTTGTTATTTGAAATAAATCGATACCGCCTAAACGATACCCTAATTGAAGATGAGCGTGCGATGACAAATATTGTATGACGTTAATATTTTCGCTGCGTGTTTGTTAAATTTTTTATTTATTAAAGATTTTGTCAGTGGTGGCACCTTAGATTTTCGTGTAAAGTTTAATATATATAAATTTAAGTATTTAGGGTTTTATATACAACCCTTAATACAAGAAGAAAGATGCCAAAGGAAAATTAAAGGCCTCAAAAGCAAAAACTCCCAACAATGTTAAATGTTGTTACAAAAAGAGTTATATCAATCTCACAAAAGAGCGTTGAGCCTATAAACTTTCGATCCTAAAAAGAACTTAGTCTAATTAACAACCACAACTCATAGTTGTTAGGATAACAAACATCATTGAATTCTCATTAATAGGATTTATTAAAATAAATAAAATTTAAAGAAAAATAAATAAAAATTTCGTAGTTCAACCCGAAGAAGGGCAGATACAACCGATTTGACAACCGATAATACCGACGATTGGTGTTTATAGTATTTTTTAGAATTCTCAAATGATCAGAATCAATGCTTTTGATACTGAAGTGCAAGAAACTCTTCCTCCTCCTCCGATGGAGTAGATGAAGGACAATAAATTGTTTGCTTTATTTGTTTTGGTGGTGGTTCACTCGATCTCAACAATCATCGGTGAGTTCACATCACAATCTACCGTTAGTTTATTTTTGTTTTTATGCAAACTATCTATTATTTTTGTTATTTGAAATAAATCGATACCGCCAAAACGATACCCTAATTGAAGATGAGCGTGCGATGACAGATATTGTATGACGTTAATATTTTTGCTGCGTGTTTGTTTAATTTTTTATTTATTAAATATTTTGTCGGTGGTGGCACCTTACATTTTCATGTTAAGTTTAATATATATAAATTTAAGGATTTAGGGTTTTATATACAACCTTTAATACAAGAAGAAAGATGCCAAAAGAAAATTCAAAGGCCTCAAAAGCAAAAACTCCCAACAATGTTAAATGTTGTTACAAAAAGAGTTATATCAATCTCACAAAAGAGCGTTGAGCCTATAAACTTTCGATCCTAAAAAAAACTTAGTCTAATTAACAACCACGACTCATAGTTGTTAGTATAACAAACATCATCGAATTCTCATTAATAGGATTTATTAACATAAATAAAATTTAAAGAAAAATAAATAAAAATTCCGTAGTTCAACCCGAAGAAGGTCAGATACAACCGATTTGACAACCGATAATACCGACGATTGGTGTTTATAGTATTTTTTAGAATTCTCAAATGATCAGAATCAATGCTTTTGATACTGAAGTGCAAGAAACTCTTCCTCCTCCTCCGATGGAGTAGATGAAGGACAATAAATTGTTTGCTTTATTTGTTTTGGTGGTGGTTCACTCGATCTCAACAATCATCGGTGAGTTCACATCACAATCTACCGTTAGTTTATTTTTTGTTTTTATGCAAACTATCTATTATTTTTGTTATTTGAAATAAATCGATACCGCCAAAACGATACCCTAATTGAAGATGAGCATGCGATGACAGATATTGTATGACGTTAATATTTTTGCTGCGTGTTTGTTTAATTTTTTATTTATTAAATATTTTGTCGGTGGTGGCACCTTACATTTTCATGTTAAGTTTAATATATATAAATTTAAGGATTTAGGGTTTTATATACAACCCCTTAATACAAGAAGAAAGATGCCAAAAGAAAATTCAAAGGCCTCAATAGCAAAAACTCCCAACAATGTTAAATGTTGTTACAAAAAGAGTTTTATCAATCTCACAAAAGAGCGTTGAGCCTATAAACTTTCGATCCTAAAAAAAACTTAGTCTAATTAACAACCACGATTCATAGTTGTTAGTATAACAAACATCATTGAATTCTCATTAATAGGATTTATTAACATAAATAAAATTTAAAGAAAAATAAATAAAAATTCCGAGTTCAACCCGAAGAAGGTCAGATACAACCGATTTGACAACCGATAATACCGACGATTGGTGTTTATAGTATTTTTTAGAATTCTCAAATGATCAGAATCAATGCTTTTGATACTGAATGTTGGTGTAAGCCCTAGAGGCCAATACTTTTGGTACTTGTATCGAATTATTTATTAATAATAAAAAGGCATTTTCTTTATTATGGTTGATTAATAAAGTCCCTGGAATAGAAAGTCCGTTTAATGTATTAAGTGTGACTTAATCATGAGAACACATTAATTATAAGGACACTATTCTTAAAGTATCCGTAGTCGAGCTTTAGTGTGAAGTGGGATAACATTAAAGCATTAAGACTATTATGTTTGTAGACTGATGATCACATCTCATGGATCATGGATAAAGAGTTATCAAGTCTTAAACATAGGTATGAATATTAGGAGTAATATTTATACCGGATTGACCCGCTATGAGAATACTATATAGAAAGTTATGCAAAGTGTCATAAGTTATTCTCATGGTGATAATAGTGTATACCACTCTTCGACCTGAAACCACTATGGATCCTAGATGTAGAGTCGAGTGCTTTATTGTTTATCCAACGTTGTCCGTAACTGGATAACCATAAAGACAGTTGATGGGTACTCCACGAAGCATGCTGAGGGACATGAGTATCCTAGATGGAATTTGCCAATCCTGCGTAACAGGATAAATGTCTATGGGCCCAATATTGAACTGGACAAGGATGACACGGTCCATACCTTGTGTTCAATATAGACATAAGGGCAAAGGGGTAATTATACACATGATTATTATCACAGGAGGTTTTGTCAGATCACATGACATTTTCGTGACTTGGGTAGCAGTGATGTGTTACTAGATACCGCTCACTGTTTATTATGTTAAATGCGTGATTTAATATAATTGCCAACGCCGCGAAAACCTATAGGGTCACACACAAAGGACGGATTGATGAGAGATAGAATAATTAAGGCACATCGTAAGGTACGGTGTACTTAAGTAGAATACGAAATATGGTAAGGTACCAAATACTTAAGTGATTTTGGCATATTATGAGATATGGGCCAAAATGCACTTAAGTGAGCTTTTTGGCTTGAAGCCCACACAAGTGGTTCTATAAATAGAACCCCTTGGGTAGAAGCATTGTCACTCAACTCACTAAGACAGAAAACACAACTGAAGAGTTGGAATTTCGTATCTCTCTCTCACTCAAAGCCTTCATTCATAACAGCTAGCACTGCGATTGAAGGAAACCGTTCGTGTGGACTGAGTAGAGACGTTGTCATCGTTCAACATTCGTGATCCCCCCGTGGATCTGTATCAATGGTTTTGATCATTATCAGAGATCTGCACCAAAGGTTTGAATCGCCAAAAGAGGTAACGATTCTATCACTGATCATGCCCATTCGTAAGGATCACTAAATGGAGAAAATTTTTAAATTCCGCTACGCCTTGGATGGCAATTCTCCTACACTGAAGTGAAAGAAACTCTTCCTCGCCTTCCGATGGAGTAGATGAACGACAATAAATTATTTGTTTTATTTGTTTTGATGGTGGTTCACTCGATCTCAACAATCATCGGTGAGTTCACATCACAATCTACCGTTAGTTTATTTTTGTTTTTATGCAAACTATCTATTATTTTTGTTATTTGAAATAAATCGATAACGCCGAAACGATACCCTAATTGAAGATGAGCGTGCGATGATAGATATTGTATGACGTTAATATTTTCGCTGCGTGTTTGTTAAATTTTTTATTTATTAAAGATTTTGCCGGTGGTGGCACCTTAGATTTTCGTGTAAAGTGTAATATATATAAATTTAAGGATTTAGGGTTTTACATACAATCCTTAATACAAGAAGAAAGAAGCCAAAAGAAAATTCAAAGGCCTCAAAAGCAAAAACTCCCAACAATTTTAAATGTTGTTACAAATAGAGTTATACCAATCTCACAAAAGAGTGTTGAGCCTATTAACTTTCGATCATAAAAAAACCTTAGTCTAATTAACAACCACGACTCACAGTTGTTAGGATAACAAACATCATTGAATTCTCATTAGTAGGATTTATTAACATAAATAAAATTTAAAGAAAAATAAATAAAAATTCCATAGTTCAACCCGAAGAAGGTCAGATACAACCGATTTGACAACCGATAATACCGACGATTGGTGTTTATAGTATTTTTTAGAATTCTCAAATGATCAGAATCAATGCTTTTGATACTGAAGTGCAAGAAACTCTTCGTCGTCCTCCGATGGAGTAGATGAAGGACAATAAATTGTTTGTTTTATTTGTTTTTATGGTGGTTCACTCGATCTCAACAATCATCGGTGAGTTCATATCACAATCTACTGTTAGTTTATTTTTGTTTTTATGCAAACTATCTATTATTTTTGTTATTTTAAATAAATCAATACCGCCAAAACGATACCTTAATTGAAGATGAGCGTGCGATGACAGATATTGTATGACGTTAATACTTTTGCTGCGTGTTTGTTAAATTTTTTATTTATTAAAGATTTTGTCGGCGGTGGCACCTTAGATTTTCGTGTAAAGTTTAATATATATAAATTTAAGGATTTAGGGTTTTACATACAACCCTTAATACAAGAAGAAAGAAGCCAAAAGAAAATTCAAAGGCCTCAAAAGCAAAAACTCCCAACAATGTTAAATGTTGTTAGAAAAAGAGTTATACCAATCTCACAAAAGAGCGTTGGGGCCTATAAACTTTCGATCCTTAAAAAAACTTAGTCTAATTAACAACCGCGACTCATAGTTGTTAGGATAACAAACATCATTGAATTCTCATTAATAGGATTTATTAACATAAATAAAATTTAAAGAAAAATAAATAAAAATTTCGTAGTTCAACCCGAAGAAGGTCAGATACAATCGATTTGACAACCGATAATACCGACGATTGGTGTTTATAGTATTTTTTAGAATTCTCAAATGATCAGAATCAATGCTTTTGATACTGAAGTGCAAGAAACTCTTCCTCGTCTTCCGATGGAGTAGATGAACGACAATAAATTATTTGTTTTATTTGTTTTGATGGTGGTTCACTCGATCTCAACAATCATCGGTGAGTTCACATCACAATCTACCATTAGTTTATTTTTGTTTTTATGCAAACTATCTATTATTTTTGTTATTTGAAATAAATCGATAACGCCGAAACGATATCCTAATTGAAGATGAGCGTGCGATGATAGATATTGTATGACGTTAATATTTTCGCTGCGTGTTTGTTAAATTTTTTATTTATTAAATATTTTGTCGGCGGTGGCACCTTAGATTTTCGTGTAAAGTTTAATATATATAAATTCAAGGATTTAGGGTTTTACATACAACCCTTAATACAAGAAGAAAGAAGCCAAAAGAAAATTCAAAGGCCTCAAAAGCAAAAACTCCCAACAATGTTAAACATTGTTACAAATAGAGTTATACCAATCTCACAAAAGAGCGTTGAGCCTATTAACTTTCGATCCTAAAAAAAACATAGTCTAATTAACAACCCTGACTCACAGTTGTTAGGATAACAAACATCATTGAATTCTCATTAATAGGATTTATTAACATAAATAAAATTTAAAGAAAAATAAATAAAAATTCCATAGTTCAACCCGAAAAAGGGCACACACAACCGATTTGACAAACGATAATACAGACGATTGGTGTTTATAATATTTTTTAGAATTCTCAAATGATCAGAATCAATGCTTTTGATACTGAAGTGCAAGAAACTCTTCCTCGTCCTCCGATGGAGTAGATGAAGGACAATAAATTGTTTGTTTTATTTGTGTTTGATGGTGGTTCACTCGATCTCAACAATCATCGGTGAGTTCACATCACAATCTACCGTTACTTTATTTTTGTTTTTATGCAAACTATATATTATTTTTGTTATTTGAAATAAATCGATACCGCCAAAATGATACCCTAATTAAAGATGAGCGTGCGATGACAGATATTGTATGACGTTAATATTTTTGCTACGTGTTTGTCAAATTTTTTATTTATTAAAGATTTTGTCGGTGGTGGCACCTTAGATTTTCGTGTAAAGTTTAATATATATAAATTTAAGGATTTAGGGTTTTACATACAACCCTTAATAAAAGAAGAAAGAAGCCAAAAGAAAATTCAAAGGCCTCAAAAGCAAAAACACCCAACAATGTTAAATGTTGTTAGAAAAAGAGTTATACCAATCTCACAAAAGAGCGTTGGGGCCTATAAACTTTCGATCCTTAAAAAAACTTAGTCTAATTAACAACCGCGACTCATAGTTGTTAGGATAACAAACATCATTGAATTCTCATTAATAGGATTTATTAACATAAATAAAATTTAAAGAAAAATAAATAAAAATTCCGTAGTTCAACCCGAAGAAGGTCAGATACAATCGATTTGACAACCGATAATACCGACGATTGGTGTTTATAGTATTTTTTAGAATTCTCAAATGATCAGAATCAATGCTTTTGATACTGAAGTGCAAGAAACTCTTCCTCGTCTTCCGATGGAGTAGATGAAGGACAATATATTATTTGTTTTATTTGTTTTGATGGTGGTTCACTCGATCTCAACAATCATCGGTGAGTTCACATCACAATCTACCGTTAGTTTATTTTTGTTTTTATGCAAACTTTCTATTATTTTTGTTATTTGAAATAAATCGATACCGCCGAAACGATACCCTAATTGAAGATGAGTGTGCAATGATAGATATTGTATGACGTTAATATTTTTGCTGCGTGTTTGTTAAATTTTGTATTTATTAAAGATTTTGTCGGTGGTGGCACCTTAGATTTTCGTGTAACGTTTAATATATATAAATTTAAGGATTTAGGGTTTTACATACAACCCTTAATACAAGAAGAAAGAAGCCAAAAGAAAATTCAAAGGCCTCAAAAGCAAAAATTCCCAACAATGTTAAATGTTGTTACAAATAGAGTTATACCAATCTCATAAAAGAGCGTTGAGCCTATAAACTTTCGATCCTAAAAAAAACTTAGTCTAATTAACAACCACGACTCATAGTTGTTAGGATAACAAACATCATTGAATTCTCATTCATAGGATTTATTAACATAAATAAAATTTAAAGAAAAATAAATAAAAATTCCGTAGTTCAACCCGAAGAAGGGCAGATACAACCGATTTGACAACCGATAATACCGACGATTGGTGTTTATAGTATTTTTTAGAATTCTCAAATGATCAGAATCAATGCTTTTGATACTGAAGTGCAAGAAACTCTTCCTCGTCCTCCGATGGAGTAGATGAAGGACAATAAATTGTTTGTTTTATTTGTTTTGATGGTGGTTCACTCGATCTCAACAATCATCGGTGAGTTCACATCACAATCTACCGTTAGTTTATTTTTGTTTTTATGCAAACTATCTATTATTTTTGTTATTTGAAATAAATCGATATCGCCAAAACGATACCCTAATTGAAGATGAGTGTGCAATGATAGATATTGTATGACGTTAATATTTTTGCTGCGTGTTTGTTAAATTTTGTATTTATTAAAGATTTTGTCGGTGGTGGCACCTTAGATTTTCGTGTAACGTTTAATATATATAAATTCAAGGATTTAGGGTTTTACATACAACCCTTAATACAAGAAGAAAGAAGCCAAAAGAAAATTCAATGGCCTCAAAAGCAAAAACTCCCAACAATGTTAAACATTGTTACAAATAGAGTTATACCAATCTCACAAAAGAGCGTTGAGCCTATTAACTTTCGATCCTAAAAAAAACTTAGTCTAATTAACAACCATGACTCACAGTTGTTAGGATAACAAACATCATTGAATTCTCATTAATAGGATTTATTAACATAAATAAAATTTAAAGAAAAATAAATAAAAATTCCATAGTTCAACCCGAAAAAGGGCACACACAACCGATTTGACAAACGATAATACAGACGATTGGTGTTTATAATATTTTTTAGAATTCTCAAATGATCAGAATCAATGCTTTTGATACTGAAGTGCAAGAAACTCTTCCTCGTCCTCCGATGGAGTAGATGAAGGACAATAAATTGTTTGTTTTATTTGTGTTTGATGGTGGTTCACTCGATCTCAACAATCATCGGTGAGTTCACATCACAATCTACCGTTACTTTATTTTTGTTTTTATGCAAACTATATATTATTTTTGTTATTTGAAATAAATCGATACCGCCAAAATGATACCCTAATTAAAGATGAGCGTGCGATGACAGATATTGTATGACGTTAATATTTTTGCTACGTGTTTGTCAAATTTTTTATTTATTAAAGATTTTGTCGGTGGTGGCACCTTAGATTTTCGTGTAAAGTTTAATATATATAAATTTAAGGATTTAGGGTTTTACATACAACCCTTAATAAAAGAAGAAAGAAGCCAAAAGAAAATTCAAAGGCCTCAAAAGCAAAAACACCCAACAATGTTAAATGTTGTTAGAAAAAGAGTTATACCAATCTCACAAAAGAGCGTTGGGGCCTATAAACTTTCGATCCTTAAAAAAACTTAGTCTAATTAACAACCGCGACTCATAGTTGTTAGGATAACAAACATCATTGAATTCTCATTAATAGGATTTATTAACATAAATAAAATTGAAAGAAAAATAAATAAAAATTCCGTAGTTCACCCCGAAGAAGGTCAGATACAATCGATTTGACAACCGATAATACCGACGATTGGTGTTTATAGTATTTTTTAGAATTCTCAAATGATCAGAATCAATGCTTTTGATACTGAAGTGCAAGAAACTCTTCCTCGTCTTCCGATGGAGTAGATGAAGGACAATATATTATTTGTTTTATTTGTTTTGATGGTGGTTTACTCGATCTCAACAATCATCGGTGAGTTCACATCACAATCTACCGTTAGTTTATTTTTGTTTTTATGCAAACTATCTATTATTTTTGTTATTTGAAATAAATCGATACCGCCGAAACGATACCCTAATTGAAGATGAGTGTGCAATGATAGATATTGTATGACGTTAATATTTTTGCTGCGTGTTTGTTAAATTTTGTATTTATTAAAGATTTTGTCGGTGGTGGCACCTTAGATTTTCGTGTAACGTTTAATATATATAAATTTAAGGATTTAGGGTTTTACATACAACCCTTAATACAAGAAGAAAGAAGCCAAAAGAAAATTCAAAGGCCTCAAAAGCAAAAATTCCCAACAATGTTAAATGTTGTTACAAATAGAGTTATACCAATCTCATAAAAGAGCGTTGAGCCTATAAACTTTCGATCCTAAAAAAAACTTAGTCTAATTAACAACCACGACTCATAGTTGTTAGGATAACAAACATCATTGAATTCTCATTCATAGGATTTATTAACATAAATAAAATTTAAAGAAAAATAAATAAAAATTCCGTAGTTCAACCCGAAGAAGGGCAGATACAACCGATTTGACAACCGATAATACCGACGATTGGTGTTTATAGTATTTTTTAGAATTCTCAAATGATCAGAATCAATGCTTTTGATACTGAAGTGCAAGAAACTCTTCCTCGTCCTCCGATGGAGTAGATGAAGGACAATAAATTGTTTGTTTTATTTGTTTTGATGGTGGTTCACTCGATCTCAACAATCATCGGTGAGTTCACATCACAATCTACCGTTAGTTTATTTTTGTTTTTATGCAAACTATCTATTATTTTTGTTATTTGAAATAAATCGATACCGCCAAAACGATACCCTAATTGAAGATGAGCGTGCGATGACAGATATTGTATGATGTAACACCCCGATAAAAATAAGATAATTATTTAATTTAAGTTAATATTATATTTATTAATTTAATTAAATAATTGGAATTATTGGATTATTATTATTATTATTGAAATAATAATTATTGGAAAATATATATAAGTGGGAAATAAGAAAAGAGTTTCATTTTTGGTAAAAAGGGTTTTACGTGAAAGCAGAGAAGCGGCTGAGAAGAGGAAAAGGGCAAAGAGACAGAGCAAGAGGAAGAAGGTTGGAGAAGAGAAAAGCTTGAAGCTTAAAGATTCGCCGGATTAACTCAGGTAAGGGGGGTTTATCGTCGTTTAATGGGTATTATGGGTTAACATGTAATGGGTAGTGATAAACCGTTGAATTGACCCTAATTGGGATGTTGAATGCTGAAAAATTGTGTTGGATAAGTTGTGTTAAAGCTGTAATTGAATCTGTATTTGTGTGAGTTGTGATTTTTCCGAACGTATAGCTTTTTACGGAATCGGAATCGGAGGTCCGGAAGTCCTCCAACGGCGGAAAATGCGGAGAATTCTGCATTCTGCTTCGTGTTAGCGCAGGAACAGCTTTCTGTCTTGCGTTAACCGGTTAACCCAGGGTGTTAACCGGTTAACACTGTTAGGAATTGTGAGGTATTGCTGTTTTGCTTGCGTTAACCGGTTAACCCAGGGCGTTAACCGGTTAACACTGTTGTGAGTTGTGAAATTATTGCTGTTCTGTCTGCGTTAACCGGTTAACCCAGGGCGTTAACCGGTTAACACTGTTGAGTTTTGCCAGAAAGCGTGTTCTGTGTTGCGTTAACCGGTTAACCCAGGGCGTTAACCGGTTAACACTGTTGGAAAAGTGAAAAATTAATATTTGAATAATGTGTGCATAATTGGTGTTTGGCCTATATTGGCGTATGATGTAATAGGGATTAATTCCCGCTGTTTTGAGCAGTATAGGTATTAGAGGAGTGTGCTAATACTGTGATTAATTATTTGACATGATATGATGTTTTGATACATGTGTTGATGAATGTATGATGGTATGCATAATGCTGTGAATGTATATGTTATGTATGCAATTATGAATGGACTGTTTATGGCTTAGAGTGTGAGCATATGTCCATTGTGGATTATTGTTGATGATTTTGCATTGCTAGGTGATTTAGCATGCATATTGTGGCCTTTATGGTCGTAGCTAATTCCCATAGTGAGGAATTAGTGAGTTAGTCATTATGGACTGTTGTTGATGTTTGCATGCTAGGTGAATTAGGGTGCATAGCATGGCCCTTGGGGTGGTAGCTAATTCCCGTGGTGAGGAATTAGTGAGTGAGTCACTAGGTCTCAAATGAGTGGGACTAGTGGGCTTGGTAGCCGTATCTGGATTTGATCGGTGAGGTGAACTATATGTTCACGAATAGTCGGTACCGCATGCATGGAGTCTCATTGCATAATGTATGTATTGTGTATAATATGAATGGATGTGTTCCAATATTATACGTGTGTTTTGATGTTTATGTTGAGCATGATTATGATGTTTGAGTGGAGGTTGCCGTTACCGAATGTGTGATATGATTAGGGTGATTAATGTGTTATTTACTTAGCATTACATGATATTTTATAATGCTTATTATATCGATTGAGGAACTCACCCTTACAACTATGTTTTCAGGTAACGAGCAGTGATTGAGTAGAAGCTAGTCCTTGGAGTCTAGTGTAGTCTCCTTAGTGGGTCATGCTCTGATAGATGTAACATCGGGACGGGATGTTTTACCTTGTTGAATAATTTTACATGTAATGTGCTACATGTTTTGCATGATTAATTTGATTTCTATCCGCTGCGTATTGTGCAAATGCTTTATGTTTTGAATTAATAAAAGAGCATGACAGTTGTTATGGTGAAATGTGTGAAGTGTTTGTGTGACACCCTTAATTGCACCTTTACTCTGATGTATATATTTGTTGTTTTAATTAAATATTTGGGGTAATTTAGAAGGGTGTTACATATGAAGTTAATATTTTTACTGCGTGTTTGTTAAATTTTTTATTTATTAAAGATTTTGTCGGTGGTGGCACCTTAGATTTTCGTGTAAAGTTTAATATATATATAAATTTAAGGATTTAGGGTTTTACATACAACCCTAAATACAAGAAGAAAGAAGCCAAAAGAAAATTCAAAGGCCTCAAAAGCAAAAACTCCCAACAATGTTAAATGTTGTTACAAAAAGAGTTATACCAATCTCACAAAAGAGCGTTGAGCCTATAAACTTTCGATCCTAAAAAAAACTTAGTCTAATTAACAACCACGACTCATAGTTGTTAGGATAACCACCATCATTGAATTCTCATTAATAGGATTTATTAACATAAATAAAATTTAAAGAAAAATAAATAAAAATTCCGTAGTTCAACCCGAAGAAGGGCAGATACAACCGATTTGACAACCGATAATACCGACGATTGGTGTTTATAGTATTTTTTAGAATTCTCAAATGATCAGAATCAATGCTTTTGATACTGAAGTGCAAGAAACTCTTCCTCGTCCTCCGATGGAGTAGATGAAGGACAATAAATTGTTTGTTTTATTTGTTTTGATGGTGGTTCACTCGATCTCAACAATCATCGGTGAGTTCACATCACAATCTACCGTTAGTTTATTTTTGTTTTTATGCAAACTAGCTATTATTTTTGTTATTTGAAATAAATCGATACCGCCAAAATGATACCCTAATTGAAGATGAGCGTGCGATGACAGATATTGTATGACGTTAATATTTTTGCTGCGTGTTTGTTAAATTTTTTATTTATTAAAGATTTTGTCGGTGGTGGCACCTTAGATTTTCGTGTAACGTTTAATATATATAAATTTAAGGATTTAGGGTTTTACATACAACCCTTAATACAAGAAGAAAGAAGCCAAAAGAAAATTCAAAGGCCTCAAAAGCAAAAACTCCCAACAATGTTAAATGTTGTTACAAAAAGAGTTATACCAATCTCATAAAAGAGCGTTGAGCCTATAAACTTTCGATCCTAAAAAAAACTTAGTCTAATTAACAACCACGACTCATAGTTGTTAGGATAACAAACATCATTGAATTCTCATTCATAGGATTTATTAACATAAATAAAATTTAAAGAAAAATAAATAAAAATTCCGTAGTTCAACCCGAAGAAGGGCAGATACAACCGATTTGACAACCGATAATACCGACGATTGGTCTTTATAGTATTTTTTAGAATTCTCAAATGATCAGAATCAATGCTTTTGATACTGAAGTGCAAGAAACTCTTCCTCCTCCTCCGATGGAGTAGATGAAGGACAATAAATTGTTTGTTTTATTTGTTTTGATGGTGGTTCACTCGATCTCAACAATCATCGGTGAGTTCACATCACAATCTACCGTTAGTTTATTTTTGTTTTTATGCAAACTATCTGTTATTTTTGTTATTTGAAATAAATCGATATCGCCAAAACGATACCCTAATTGAAGATGAGCGTGCGATGACAGATATTGTATGACGTTAATATTTTTACTGCGTGTTTGTTAAATTTTTTATTTATTAAAGATTTTGTCGGTGGTGGCACCTTAGATTTTCGTGTAAAGTTTAATATATATATAAATTTAAGGATTTAGGGTTTTACATACAACCCTTAATACAAGAAGAAAGAAGCCAAAAGAAAATTCAAAGGCCTCAAAAGCAAAAACTCCCAACAATGTTAAATGTTGTTACAAAAAGAGTTATACCAATCTCACAAAAGAGCGTTGAGCCTATAAACTTTCGATCCTAAAAAAAACTTAGTCTAATTAACAACCACGACTCATAGTTGTTAGGATAACCACCATCATTGAATTCTCATTAATAGGATTTATTAACATAAATAAAATTTAAAGAAAAATAAATAAAAATTCCGTAGTTCAACCCGAAGAAGGGAAGATACAACCGATTTGACAACCGATAATACCGACGATTGGTGTTTATAGTATTTTTTAGAATTCTCAAATGATCAGAATCAATGCTTTTGATACTGAAGTGCAAGAAACTCTTCCTCGTCCTCCGATGGAGTAGATGAAGGACAATAAATTGTTTGTTTTATTTGTTTTGATGGTGGTTCACTCGATCTCAACAATCATCGGTGAGTTCACATCACAATCTACCGTTAGTTTATTTTTGTTTTTATGCAAACTAGCTATTATTTTTGTTATTTGAAATAAATCGATACCGCCAAAATGATACCCTAATTGAAGATGAGCGTGCGATGACAGATATTGTATGACGTTAATATTTTTGCTGCGTGTTTGTTAAATTTTTTATTTATTAAAGATTTTGTCGGTGGTGGCACCTTAGATTTTCGTGTAACGTTTAATATATATAAATTTAAGGATTTAGGGTTTTACATACAACCCTTAATACAAGAAGAAAGAAGCCAAAAGAAAATTCAAAGGCCTCAAAAGCAAAAACTCCCAACAATGTTAAATGTTGTTACAAAAAGAGTTATACCAATCTCATAAAAGAGCGTTGAGCCTATAAACTTTCGATCCTAAAAAAAACTTAGTCTAATTAACAACCACGACTCATAGTTGTTAGGATAACAAACATCATTGAATTCTCATTCATAGGATTTATTAACATAAATAAAATTTAAAGAAAAATAAATAAAAATTCCGTAGTTCAACCCGAAGAAGGGCAGATACAACCGATTTGACAACCGATAATACCGACGATTGGTGTTTATAGTATTTTTTAGAATTCTCAAATGATCAGAATCAATGCTTTTGATACTGAAGTGCAAGAAACTCTTCCTCGTCATCCGATGGAGTAGATGAAGGACAATAAATTGTTTGTTTTATTTGTTTTGATGGTGGTTCACTCGATCTCAACAATCATCGGAGAGTTCACATCACAATCTACCGTTAGTTTATTTTTGTTTTTATGCAAACTATCTGTTATTTTTGTTATTTGAAATAAATCGATAACGCCGAAACGATATCCTAATTGAAGATGAGCGTGCGATGATAGATATTGTATGACGTTAATATTTTCGCTGCGTGTTTGTTAAATTTTTTATTTATTAAATATTTTGTCGGCGGTGGCACCTTAGATTTTCGTGTAAAGTTTAATATATATAAATTTAAGGATTTAGGGTTTTACATACAACCCTTAATACAAGAAGAAAGAAGCCAAAAGAAAATTCAAAGGCCTCAAAAGCAAAAACTCCCAACAATGTTAAACATTGTTACAAATAGAGTTATACCAATCTCACAAAAGAGCGTTGAGCCTATTAACTTTCGATCCTAAAAAAAACTTAGTCTAATTAACAACCACGACTCACAGTTGTTAGGATAACAAACATCATTGAATTCTCATTAATAGGATTTATTAACATAAATAAAATTTAAAGAAAAATAAATAAAAATTCCGTAGTTCAACCTGAAAAAGGGCACACACAACCGATTTGACAAACGATAATACAGACGATTGGTGTTTATAATATTTTTTAGAATTCTCAAATGATCAGAATCAATGCTTTTGATACTGAAGTGCAAGAAACTCTTCCTCGTCCTCCGATGGAGTAGATGAAGCACAATAAATTGTTTGTTTTATTTGTTTTGATGGTGGTTCACTCGATCCCAACAATCATCGGTGAGTTCACATCACAATCTACCGTTACTTTATTTTTGTTTTTATGCAAACTATATATTATTTTTGTTATTTGAAATAAATCGATACCGCCAAAATGATACCCTAATTAAAGATGAGCGTGCGATGACAGATATTGTATGACGTTAATATTTTTGCTGCGTGTTTGTTAAATTTTTTATTTATTAAAGATTTTGTCGGTGGTGGCACCTTAGATTTTCGTGTAAAGTTTAATATATATAAATTTAAGGATTTAGGGTTTTACATACAACCCTTAATAAAAGAAGAAAGAAGCCAAAAGAAAATTCAAAGGCCTCAAAAGCAAAAACTCCCAACAATGTTAAATGTTGTTAGAAAAAGAGTTATACCAATCTCACAAAAGAGCGTTGGGGCCTATAAACTATCGATCCTTAAAAAAACTTAGTCTAATTAACAACCGCGACTCATAGTTGTTAGGATAACAGACATCATTGAATTCCCATTAATAGGATTTATTAACATAAATAAAATTTAAAGAAAAATAAATAAAAATTCCGTAGTTCAACCCGAAGAAGGTCAGATACAATCGATTTGACAACCGATAATACCGACGATTGGTGTTTATAGTATTTTTTAGAATTCTCAAATGATCAGAATTAATGCTTTTGATACTGAAGTGCAAGAAACTCTTCCTCGTCTTCCGATGGAGTAGATGAAGGACAATATATTATTTGTTTTATTTGTTTTGATGGTGGTTCACTCGATCTCAACAATCATCGGTGAGTTCACATCACAATCTACCGTTAGTTTATTTTTGTTTTTATGCAAACTATCTATTATTTTTGTTATTTGAAATAAATCGATACCGCCGAAACGATACCCTAATTGAAGATGAGTGTGCAATGATAGATATTGTATGACGTTAATATTTTCGCTGCGTGTTTATTAAATTTTGTATTTATTAAAGACTTTGTCGGTGGTGGCACCTTAGATTTTCGTGTAACGTTTAATATATATAAATTTAAGGATTTAGGGTTTTACATACAACCCTTAATACAAGAAGAAAGAAGCCAAAAGAAAATTCAAAGGCCTCAAAAGCAAAAATTCCCAACAATGTTAAATGTTGTTACAAATAGAGTTATACCAATCTCACAAAAGAGCGTTGAGCCTATAAACTTTCGATCCTAAAAAAAACTTAGTCTAATTAACAACCACGACTCATAGTTGTTAGGATAACCACCATCATTGAATTCTCATTAATAGGATTTATTAACATAAATAAAATTTAAAGAAAAATAAATAAAAATTCCGTAGTTCAACCCGAAGAAGGGCAGATACAACCGATTTGACAACCGATAATACCGACGATTGGTGTTTATAGTATTTTTTAGAATTCTCAAATGATCAGAATCAATGCTTTTGATACTGAAGTGCAAGAAACTCTTCCTCGTCCTCCGATGGAGTAGATGAAGGACAATAAATTGTTTATTTTATTTGTTTTGATGGTGGTTCACTCGATCTCAACAATCATCGGTGAGTTCACATCACAATCTACCGTTAGTTTATTTTTGTTTTTATGCAAACTAGCTATTATTTTTGTTATTTGAAATAAATCGATACCGCCAAAATGATACCCTAATTGAAGATGAGCGTGCGATGACTGATATTGTATGACGTTAATATTTTTGCTGCGTGTTTGTTAAATTTTTTATTTATTAAAGATTTTGTCGGTGGTGGCACCCTAGATTTTCGTGTAACGTTTAATATATATAAATTTAAGGATTTAGGGTTTTACATACAACCTTTAATACAAGAAGAAAGAAGCCAAAAGAAAATTCAAAGGCCTCTAAAGCAAAAACTCCCAACAATGTTAAATGTTGTTACAAAAAGAGTTATACCAATCTCATAAAAGAGCGTTGAGCCTATAAACTTTCGATCCTAAAAAAAACTTAGTCTAATTAACAACCACGACTCATAGTTGTTAGGATAACAAACATCATTGAATTCTCATTCATAGGATTTATTAACATAAATAAAATTTAAAGAAAAATAAATAAAAATTCCGTAGTTCAACCCGAAGAAGGGCAGATACAACCGATTTGACAACCGATAATACCGACGATTGGTGTTTATAGTATTTTGTAGAATTCTCAAATGATCAGAATCAATGCTTTTGATACTGAAGTGCAAGAAACTCTTCCTCCTCCTCCGATGGAGTAGATGAAGGACAATAAATTGTTTGTTTTATTTGTTTTGATGGTGGTTCACTCGATCTCAACAATCATCGGTGAGTTCACATCACAATCTACCGTTAGTTTATTTTTGTTTTTATGCAAACTATCTGTTATTTTTGTTATTTGAAATAAATCGATATCGCCAAAACGATACCCTAATTGAAGATGAGCGTGCGATGACAGATATTGTATGACGTTAATATTTTTACTGCGTGTTTGTTAAATTTTTTATTTATTAAAGATTTTGTCGTTGGTGGCACCTTAGATTTTCGTGTAAAGTTTAATATATATATATATATATATATAAATTTAAGGATTTAGGGTTTTACATACAACCCTTAATACAAGAAGAAAGAAGCCAAAAGAAAATTCAAAGGCCTCTAAAGCAAAAACTCCCAACAATGTTAAATGTTGTTACAAAAAGAGTTATACCAATCTCACAAAAGAGCGTTGAGCCTATAAACTTTCGATCCTAAAAAAAACTTAGACTAATTAACAACCACGACTCATAGTTGTTAGGATAACAACCATCATTGAATTCTCATTAATAGGAATTATTAACATAAATAAAATTTAAAGAAAAATAAATAAAAATTCCGTAGTTCAACCCGAAGAAGGGCAGATACAACCGATTTGACAACCGATAATACCGACGATTGGTGTTTATAGTATTTTTTAGAATTCTCAAATGATCAGAATCAATGCTTTTGATACTGAAGTGCAAGAAACTCTTCCTCGTCCTCCGATGGAGTAGATGAAGGACAATAAATTGTTTATTTTATTTGTTTTGATGGTGGTTCACTCGATCTCAACAATCATCGGTGAGTTCACATCACAATCTACCGTTAGTTTATTTTTGTTTTTATGCAAACTAGCTATTATTTTTGTTATTTGAAATAAATCGATACCGCCAAAATGATAACCTAATTGAAGATGAGCGTGCGATGACTGATATTGTATGACGTTAATATTTTTGCTGCGTGTTTGTTAAATTTTTTATTTATTAAAGATTTTGTCGGTGGTGGCACCCTAGATTTTCCTGTAACGTTTAATATATATAAATTTAAGGATTTAGGGTTTTACATACAACCCTTAATACAAGAAGAAAGAAGCCAAAAGAAAATTCAAAGGCCTCAAAAGCAAAAACTCCCAACAATGTTAAATGTTGTTACAAAAAGAGTTATACCAATCTCATAAAAGAGCGCTGAGCCTATAAACTTTCGATCCTAAAAAAAACTTAGTCTAATTAACAACCACGACTCATAGTTGTTAGGATAACAAACATCATTGAATTCTCATTCATAGGATTTATTAACATAAATAAAATTTAAAGAAAAATAAATAAAAATTCCGTAGTTCAACCCGAAGAAGGGCAGATACAACCGATTTGACAACCGATAATACCGACGATTGGTGTTTATAGTATTTTGTAGAATTCTCAAATGATCAGAATCAATGCTTTTGATACTGAAGTGCAAGAAACTCTTCCTCCTCCTCCGATGGAGTAGATGAAGGACAATAAATTGTTTATTTTATTTGTTTTGATGGTGGTTCACTCGATCTCAACAATCATCGGTGAGTTCACATCACAATCTACCGTTAGTTTATTTTTGTTTTTATGCAAACTATCTGTTATTTTTGTTATTTTAAATAAATCGATATCGCCAAAACGATACCCTAATTGAAGATGAGCGTGCGATGACAGATATTGTATGACGTTAATATTTTTACTGCGTGTTTGTTAAATTTTTTATTTATTAAAGATTTTGTCGTTGGTGGCACCTTAGATTTTCGTGTAAAGTTTAATATATATATAAATTTAAGGATTTAGGGTTTTACATACAACCCTTAATACAAGAAGAAAGAAGCCAAAAGAAAATTCAAAGGCCTCTAAAGCAAAAACTCCCAACAATGTTAAATGTTGTTACAAAAAGAGTTATACCAATCTCACAAAAGAGCGTTGAGCCTATAAACTTTCGATCCTAAAAAAAACTTAGACTAATTAACAACCACGACTCATAGTTGTTAGGATAACAACCATCATTGAATTCTCATTAATAGGAATTATTAACATAAATAAAATTTAAAGAAAAATAAATAAAAATTCCGTAGTTCAACCCGAAGAAGGGCAGATACAACCGATTTGACAACCGATAATACCGACGATTGGTGTTTATAGTATTTTTTAGAAGTCTCAAATGATCAGAATCAATGCTTTTGATACTGAAGTGCAAGAAACTCTTCCTCATCCTCCGATGGAGTAGATGAAGGATAATAAATTGTTTATTTTATTTGTTTTGATGGTGGTTCACTCGATCTCAACAATCATCGGTGAGTTCACATCACAATCTACCGTTAGTTTATTTTTGTTTTTATGCAAACTAGCTATTATTTTTGTTATTTGAAATAAATCGATACCGCCAAAATGATACCCTAATTGAAGATGAGCGTGCGATGACAGATATTGTATGACGTTAATATTTTTGCTGCGTGTTTGTTAAATTTTTTATTTATTAAAGATTTTGTCGGTGGTGGCACCCTAGATTTTCGTGTAACGTTTAATATATATAAATTTAAGGATTTAGGGTTTTACATACAACCCTTAATACAAGAAGAAAGAAGCCAAAAGAAAATTCAAAGGCCTCAAAAGCAAAAACTCCCAACAATGTTAAATGTTGTTACAAAAAGAGTTATACCAATCTCATAAAAGAGCGCTGAGCCTATAAACTTATTTCAAATAAAAAAGTATATTATTTTAAAATTACTTATTTTAATCTCAAATATATTAAATATATACATTTTAAATATATATATATATAAGTTTTGGGATTTAGAGTGTTACACACAACCCTTAACATAAGAAGAAAGAAGCCAAAAGAAAATTCAAAGGCCTCGTATTACACTTGCAATCCTCCTAACAATGAGAAATGTTGTTCCAAAAAGAGTTATACCAATCTCATAAAAGAGCGTTGGTCGATCCTCCCAAAAAGACTTACTTTAATTAAAAAACACGACTCATAGTTGTTAGGATAACAAACATCATTGAATTCTCATTAATAGGATTTACTAACATAAATAAAATTTAAAGAAAAATAAATAAATATTCAGTAGTTCAACCTGAAGAACAGGAAATGCAACCGATTTAACAACTAATAATATCGATGATTGATGTTGATAGCATTTTTTTAAATCTCAAATGATCAGAATCAATGCTTTTGATACTGAAGTGGAAGAAACTCTTCCTTATCCTCCAATGGAGTAGATGAAGGACAAGAAATTGTTTATCTTATTTGTTTTAACGGTGGTTCACTCGATCTTAACAATCATGCGTGAGTTCACCTCTCAATCTACCGTTAGTTTATTTTTGTTTTTATGCAAACTATCTATTATTTCTTAGACGGTTTATAATGTGAGGTTGCTAGATTAATTTTTCTATAATATTGATATATTTGATGGCATAGAAAATAAATTTAATAGATATATTTTATCGCTTGAATAAAATATAGTCATGATTTTAAATTTTATTATTTTAACTGAATTTTGAACTCTTATTTTAAAATTATAATAATTACAATGTCAAATGTATTATTTTTTCCAAAATTTATATCTATATTAAATATAACAAGATAGTAAATAGAAAGAAAAAATTATATATAATTACAAAATGGGTCATCCTAACTAATGCTATAAAGACACTCTTTAAGAATTTCAAATAAAAAAGTATATTATTTTAAAATTACTTATTTTAATCTCAAATATATTAAATATATACATTTTAAATATATATATATATATAAGTTTTGGGATTTAGAGTGTTACACACAACCCTTAACATAAGAAGAAAGAAGCCAAAAGAAAATTCAAAGGCCTCGTATTACACTTGCAATCCTCCTAACAATGAGAAATGTTGTTCCAAAAAGAGTTATACCAATCTCATAAAAGAGCGTTGGTCGATCCTCCCAAAAAAACTTACTTTAATTAAAAAACACGACTCATAGTTGTTAGGATAACAAACATCATTGAATTCTCATTAATAGGATTTACTAACATAAATAAAATTTAAAGAAAAATAAATAAATATTCAGTAGTTCAACCTGAAGAACAGCAAATGCAACCGATTTAACAACTAATAATATCGACGATTGATGTTGATAGCATTTTTTTTAAATCTCAAATGATCAGAATCAATGCTTTTGATACTGAAGTGGAAGAAACTCTTCCTCATCCTCCAATGGAGTAGATGAAGGACAAGAAATTGTTTATCTTATTTGTTTTAACGGTGGTTCACTCGATCTTAACAATCATGCGTGAGTTCACATCTCAATCTACCGTTAGTTTATTTTTGTTTTTATGCAAACTATCTATTATTTCTTAGACGGTTTATAATGTGAGGTTGCTAGATTAATTTTTCTATAATATTGATATATTTGATGGCATAGAAAATAAATTTAATAGATATATTTTATCGCTTGAATAAAATATAGTCATGATTTTAAATTTTATTATTTTAACTGAATTTTGAACTCTTATTTTAAAATTATAATAATTACAATGTCAAATGTATTATTTTTTTCCAAAATTTATATCTATATTAAATATAACAAGATAGTAAATAGAAAGAAAAAATTATATATAATTACAAAATGGGTCATCCTAACTAATGCTATAAAGACACTCTTTAAGAATTTCAAATAAAAAGTATATTATTTTAAAATTACTTATTTTAATCTCAAATATATTAAATATATACATTTTAAATATATATATATATAAGTTTTGGGATTTAGAGTGTTACAAACAACCCTTAACATAAGAAGAAAGAAGCCAAAAGAAAATTCAAAGGCCTCGTATTACACTTGCAATCCTCCTAACAATGAGAAATGTTGTTCCAAAAAGAGTTATACCAATCTCATAAAAGAGCGTTGGTCGATCCCCCCAAAAAAACTTACTTTAATTAAAAAACACGACTCATAGTTGTTAGGATAACAAACATCATTGAATTCTCAATAATAGGATTTACTAACATAAATAAAATTTAAAGAAAAATAAATAAATATTCAGTAGTTCAACCTGAAGAACAGGAAATGCAACCGATTTAACAACTAATAATATCGACGATTGATGTTGATAGCATTTTTTTTAAATCTCAAATGATCAGAATCAATGCTTTTGATACTGAAGTGGAAGAAACTCTTCCTTATCCTCCAATGGAGTAGATGAAGGACAAGAAATTGTTTATCTTATTTGTTTTAACGGTGGTTCACTCGATCTTAACAATCATGCGTGAGTTCACATCTCAATCTACCGTTAGTTTATTTTTGTTTTTATGCAAACTATCTATTATTTCTTAGACGGTTTATAATGTGAGGTTGCTAGATTAATTTTTCTATAATATTGATATATTTGATGGCATAGAAAATAAATTTAATAGATATATTTTATCGCTTGAATAAAATATAGTCATGATTTTAAATTTTATTATTTTAACTGAATTTGAACTCTTATTTTAAAATTATAATAATTACAATGTCAAATGTATTATTTTTTTCCAAATTTATATCTATATTAAATATAACAAGATAGTAAATAGAAAGAAAAAATTATATATAATTACAAAATGGGTCATCCTAACTAATGCTATAAAGACACTCTTTAAGAATTTCAAATAAAAAAGTATATTATTTTAAAATTACTTATTTTAATCTCAAATATATTAAATATATACATTTTAAATATATATATATAAGTTTTGGGATTTAGAGTGTTACACACAACCCTTAACATAAGAAGAAAGAAGCCAAAAGAAAATTCAAAGGCCTCGTATTACACTTGCAATCCTCCTAACAATGAGAAATGTTGTTCCAAAAAGAGTTATACCAATCTCATAAAAGAGCGTTGGTCGATCCTCCCAAAAAAACTTACTTTAATTAAAAAACACGACTCATAGTTGTTAGGATAACAAACATCATTGAATTCTCATTAATAGGATTTACTAACATAAATAAAATTTAAAGAAAAATAAATAAATATTCAGTAGTTCAACCTGAAGAACAGCAAATGCAACCGATTTAACAACTAATAATATCGACGATTGATGTTGATAGCATTTTTTTTAAATCTCAAATGATCAGAATCAATGCTTTTGATACTGAAGTGGAAGAAACTCTTCCTCATCCTCCAATGGAGTAGATGAAGGACAAGAAATTGTTTATCTTATTTGTTTTAACGGTGGTTCACTCGATCTTAACAATCATGCGTGAGTTCACATCTCAATCTACCGTTAGTTTATTTTTGTTTTTATGCAAACTATCTATTATTTCTTAGACGGTTTATAATGTGAGGTTGCTAGATTAATTTTTCTATAATATTGATATATTTGATGGCATAGAAAATAAATTTAAAAGATATATTTTATCGCTTGAATAAAATATAGTCATGATTTTAAATTTTATTATTTTAACTGAATTTTGAACTCTTATTTTAAAATTATAATAATTACAATGTCAAATGTATTATTTTTTTCCAAAATTTATATCTATATTAAATATAACAAGATAGTAAATAGAAAGAAAAAATTATATATAATTACAAAATGGGTCATCCTAACTAATGCTATAAAGACACTCTTTAAGAATTTCAAATAAAAAAGTATATTATTTTAAAATTACTTATTTTAATCTCAAATATATTAAATATATACATTTTAATATATATATATATACATATATATATATATATATAATATATATATATATATATATATATATATATAAGTTTGGGATTTAGAGTGTTACACACAACCCTTAACATAAGAAGAAAGAAGCCAAAAGAAAATTCAAAGGCCTCGTATTACACTTGCAATCCTCCTAACAATGAGAAATGTTGTTCCAAAAATAGTTATACCAATCTCATAAAAGAGCGTTGGTCGATCCTCCCAAAAAAACTTACTTTAATTAACAACCACGACTCATAGTTGTTAGGATAACAAACATCATTGAATTCTCATTAATATGATTTACTAACATAAAAAAAATTTAAATAAAAATAAATAAATATTCAGTAGTTCAACCTGAAGAACAGCAAATGCAACCGATTTGACAACTAATAATATCGACGATTGATGTTGATAGCATTTTTTTTAAATCTCAAATGATCAGAATCAATGCTTTTGATACTGAAGTGGAAGAAACTCTTCCTCATCCTCCAATGTAGTAGATGAAGGACAAGAAATTGTTTATCTTATTTGTTTTAACGGCGGTTCACTCGATCTTAACAATCATGCGTGAGTTCACATCTCAATCTACCGTTAGTTTATTTTTGTTTTTATGCAAACTATCTATTATTTCTTAGACGGTTTATAATGTGAGGTTGCTAGATTAATTTTTCTATAATATTGATATATTTGATGGCATAGAAAATAAATTTAAAAGATATATTTTATCGCTTGAATAAATTATAGTCATGATTTTAAATTTTATTATTTTAACTGAATTTTGAACTCTTATTTTAAAATTATAATAATTACACTGTCAAATGTATTATTTTTTTCCAAAATTTATATCTATATTAAATATAACAAGATAGTAAATAGAAAGAAAAATATATATATAATTACAAAATGGGTCATCCTAACTAATGCTATAAAGACAATCTTTAAGAATTTCAAATAAAAAAGTATATTATTTTAAAATTACTTATTTTAATCTCAAATATATTAAATAAATATAATATATATATATATATATATATATATATATATATATATATATATATATATATATATATATATATATATATATATATATATATATATATAATATATATATATATATATATATATATATATATATATATATATATATATATATATATATATATATATATATCTATATATATATATATATATATATATATATATATATATATATATATATATATATATATATATATATATATATATATATATATATGTATATATATATAAGTTTTGGATTTACAGTGTTACACACTACCCTTAACATAAGAAGAAAGAAGCCAAAAGAAAATTCAAAGGCCTCGTATTATACTTGCAATCCTCCTGACAATGAGAAATGTTGTTCCAAAAAGAGTTATACCAATCTCATAAAAGAGCGTTGGTCGATCCTCCCCAAAAACTTACTTTAATTAACAACCACGACTCATAGTTGTTAGGATAACAAACATCATTGAATTCTCATTAATAGGATTTACTAACAAAAATAAAATTTAAAGAAAAATAAATAAATATTCAGTAGTTCAACCTGAAGAACAGCAAATGCAACCGATTTGACAACTAATAATATCGACGATTGATGTTGATAGCATTTTTTTTAAATCTCAAATGATCAGAATCAATGCTTTTGATACTGAAGTGGAAGAAACTCTTCCTCATCCTCCAATGTAGTAGATGAAGGACAAGAAATTGTTTATCTTATTTGTTTTAACGGTGGTTCACTCGATCTTAACAATCATGCGTGAGTTCACATCTCAATCTACCGTTAGTTTATTTTTGTTTTTATGCAAACTATCTATTATTTCTTAGACGGTTTATAATGTGAGGTTGCTAGATTGATTTTTCTATAATATTGATATATATGATGGCATAGAAAATAAATTTAATAGATATATTTTATCGCTTGAATAAAATATAGTCATGATTTTAAATTTTATTATTTTAATTGAATTTTGAACTCTTATTTTAAAATTATAATAATTACAATGTCAAATGTATTATTTTTTCCAAAATTTATATCTATATTAAATATAACAAGATAGTAAATAGAAAGAAAAAATTATATATAATTACAAAATGGGTCATCCTAACTAATGCTATAAAGACACTCTTTAAGAATTTCAAATAAAAAAGTATATTATTTTAAAATTACTTATTTTAATCTCAAATATATTAAAAAAAAATATATATATATAAGTTTTGGGATTTAGAGTGTTACACACAACCCTTAACATAAGAAGAAAGAAGCCAAAAGAAAATTCAAAGGCCTCGTATTACACTTGCAATCCTCCTAACAATGAGAAATGTTGTTCCAAAAAGAGTTATACCAATCTCATAAAAGAGCGTTGGTCGATCCTCCCAAAAAAACTTACTTTAATTAAAAAACACGACTCATAGTTGTTAGGATAACAAACATCATTGAATTCTCATTAATAGGATTTACTAACATAAATAAAATTTAAAGAAAAATAAATAAATATTCAGTAGTTCAACCTGAAGAACAGAAATGCAACCGATTTAACAACTAATAATATCGACGATTGATGTTGATAGCATTTTTTTTAAATCTCAAATGATCAGAATCAATGCTTTTGATACTGAAGTGGAAGAAACTCTTCCTCATCCTCCAATGGAGTAGATGAAGGACAAGAAATTGTTTATCCTATTTGTTTTAACGGTGGTTCACTCGATCTTAACAATCATGCGTGAGTTCACATCTCAATCTACCGTTAGTTTATTTTTGTTTTTATGCAAACTATCTATTATTTCTTAGACGGTTTATAATGTAAGGTTGCTAGATTAATTTTTCTATAATATTGATATATTTGATGGCATAGAAAATAAATTTAATAGATATATTTTATCGCTTGAATAAAATATAGTCATGATTTTAAATTTTATTATTTTAACTGAATTTTGAACTCTTCTTTTAAAATTATAATAATTACAATGTCAAATGTATTATTTTTTTCCAAAATTTATATCTATATTAAATATAACAAGATAGTAAATAGAAAGAAAAAATTATATATAATTACAAAATGGGTCATCCTAACTAATGCTATAAAGACACTCTTTAAGAATTTCAAATAAAAAAGTATATTATTTTAAAATTACTTATTTTAATCTCAAATATATTAAATATATACATTTTAAATATATATATATAAGTTTTGGGATTTAGAGTGTTACACACAACCCTTAACATAAGAAGAAAGAAGCCAAAAGAAAATTCAAAGGCCTCGTATTACACTTGCAATCCTCCTAACAATGAGAAATGTTGTTCCAAAAAGAGTTATACCAATCTCATAAAAGAGCGTTGGTCGATCCTCCCAAAAAAACTTACTTTAATTAAAAAACACGACTCATAGTTGTTAGGATAACAAACATCATTGAATTCTCATTAATAGGATTTACTAACATAAATAAAATTTAAAGAAAAATAAATAAATATTCAGTAGTTCAACCTGAAGAACAGCAAATGCAACCGATTTAACAACTAATAATATCGACGATTGATGTTGATAGCATTTTTTTTAAATCTCAAATGATCAGAATCAATGCTTTTGATACTGAAGTGGAAGAAACTCTTCCTCATCCTCCAATGGAGTAGATGAAGGACAAGAAATTGTTTATCTTATTTGTTTTAACGGTGGTTCACTCGATCTTAACAATCATGCGTGAGTTCACATCTCAATCTACCGTTAGTTTATTTTTGTTTTTATGCAAACTATCTATTATTTCTTAGACGGTTTAAAATGTGAGGTTGCTAGATTAATTTTTCTATAATATTGATATATTTGATGGCATAGAAAATAAATTTAAAAGATATATTTTATCGCTTGAATAAAATATAGTCATGATTTTAAATTTTATTATTTTAACTGAATTTTGAACTCTTATTTTAAAATTATAATAATTACAATGTCAAATGTATTATTTTTTTCCAAAATTTATATCTATATTAAATATAACAAGATAGTAAATAGAAAGAAAAAATATATATAATTACAAAATGGGTCATCCTAACTAATGCTATAAAGACACTTTAAGAATTTCAAATAAAAAAGTATATTATTTTAAAATTATTTTAATCTCAAATATATTAAATATATACATTTAAATATATATATATATATATATATATATATATATATATATATATATATATATATATATATATATATATATATATATATATATATATATATATATATATATATATATATATATATATATATATATATATATATATATATATATATATATGTATATATATAAGTTTTGGGATTTAGAGTGTTACACACAACCCTTAACATAAGAAGAAAGAAGCCAAAAGAAAATTCAAAGGCCTCGTATTACACTTGCAATCCTCCTAACAATGAGAAATGTTGTTCCAAAAAGAGTTATACCAATCTCATAAAAGAGCGTTGGTCGATCCTCCCAAAAACTTACTTTAATTAACAACCACGACTCATAGTTGTTAGGATAACAAACATCATTGAATTCTCATTAATAGGATTTACTAACAAAAATAAAATTTAAAGAAAAATAAATAAATATTCAGTAGTTCAACCTGAAGTACAGCAAATGCATTCGATTTGACGACTAATAATATCGACGACTGATGTTGATAGCATTTTTTTTAAATCTCAAATGATCAGAATCAATGCTTTTGATACTGAAGTGGAAGAAACTCTTCCTCATCCTCCAATGGAGTAGATGAAGGACAAGAAATTGTTTATCTTATTTGTTTTAACGGTGGTTCACTCGATCTTAACAATCATGCGTGAGTTCACATCTCAATCTACCGTTAGTTTATTTTTGTTTTTATGCAAACTATCTATTATTTCTTAGACGGTTTATAATGTGAGGTTGCTAGATTAATTTTTCTATAATATTGATATATTTGATGGCATAGAAAATAAATTTAATAGATATATTTTATCGCTTGAATAAAATATAGTCATGATTTTAAATTTTATTATTTTAACTGAATTTTGAACTCTTATTTTAAAATTATAATAATTACAATGTCAAATGTATTATTTTTTTCCAAAATTTATATCTATATTAAATATAACAAGATAGTAAATAGAAAGAAAAAATTATATATAATTACAAAATGGGTCATCCTAACTAATGCTATAAAGACACTCTTTAAGAATTTCAAATAAAAAAGTATATTATTTTAAAATTACTTATTTTAATCTCAAATATATTAAATATATACATTTTAAATATATATATATAAGTTTTGGGATTTAGAGTGTTACACACAACCCTTAACATAAGAAGAAAGAAGCCAAAAGAAAATTCAAAGGCCTCGTATTACACTTGCAATCCTCCTAACAATGAGAAATGTTGTTCCAAAAAGAGTTATACCAATCTCATAAAAGAGCGTTGGTCGATCCTCCCAAAAAAACTTACTTTAATTAAAAAACACGACTCATAGTTGTTAGGATAACAAACATCATTGAATTCTCATTAATAGGATTTACTAACATAAATAAAATTTAAAGAAAAATAAATAAATATTCAGTAGTTCAACCTGAAGAACAGGAAATGCAACCGATTTAACAACTAATAATATCGACGATTGATGTTGATAGCATTTTTTTTAAATCTCAAATGATCAGAATCAATGCTTTTGATACTGAAGTGGAAGAAACTCTTCCTCATCCTCCAATGGAGTAGATGAAGGACAAGAAATTGTTTATCCTATTTGTTTTAACGGTGGTTCACTCGATCTTAACAATCATGCGTGAGTTCACATCTCAATCTACCGTTAGTTTATTTTTGTTTTTATGCAAACTATCTATTATTTCTTAGACGGTTTATAATGTGAGGTTGCTAGATTAATTTTTCTATAATATTGATATATTTGATGGCATAGAAAATAAATTTAATAGATATATTTTATCGCTTGAATAAAATATAGTCATGATTTTAAATTTTATTATTTTAACTGAATTTTGAACTCTTCTTTTAAAATTATAATAATTACAATGTCAAATGTATTATTTTTTCCAAAATTTATATCTATATTAAATATAACAAGATAGTAAATAGAAAGAAAAAATTATATATAATTACAAAATGGGTCATCCTAACTAATGCTATAAAGACACTCTTTAAGAATTTCAAATAAAAAAGTATATTATTTTAAAATTACTTATTTTAATCTCAAATATATTAATATATACATTTTAAATATATATATATAAGTTTTGGGATTTAGAGTGTTACACACAACCCTTAACATAAGAAGAAAGAAGCCAAAAGAAAATTCAAAGGCCTCGTATTACACTTGCAATCCTCCTAACAATGAGAAATGTTGTTCCAAAAAGAGTTATACCAATCTCATAAAAGAGCGTTGGTCGATCCTCCCAAAAAAACTTACTTTAATTAAAAAACACGACTCATAGTTGTTAGGATAACAAACATCATTGAATTCTCATTAATAGGATTTACTAACATAAATAAAATTTAAAGAAAAATAAATAAATATTCAGTAGTTCAACCTGAAGTACAGCAAATGCATTCGATTTGACGACTAATAATATCGACGACTGATGTTGATAGCATTTTTTTTAAATCTCAAATGATCAGAATCAATGCTTTTGATACTGAAGTGGAAGAAACTCTTCCTCATCCTCCAATGGAGTAGATGAAGGACAAGAAATTGTTTATCTTATTTGTTTTAACGGTGGTTCACTCGATCTTAACAATCATGCGTGAGTTCACATCTCAATCTACCGTTAGTTTATTTTTGTTTTTATGCAAACTATCTATTATTTCTTAGACGGTTTAAAATGTGAGGTTGCTAGATTAATTTTTCTATAATATTGATATATTTGATGGCATAGAAAATAAATTTAAAAGATATATTTTATCGCTTGAATAAAATATAGTCATGATTTTAAATTTTATTATTTTAACTGAATTTTGAACTCTTATTTTAAAATTATAATAATTACAATGTCAAATGTATTATTTTTTTCCAAAATTTATATCTATATTAAATATAACAAGATAGTAAATAGAAAGAAAAAATTATATATAATTACAAAATGGGTCATCCTAACTAATGCTATAAAGACACTCTTTAAGAATTTCAAATAAAAAAGTATATTATTTAAAATTACTTATTTTAATCTCAAATATATTAAATATATACATTTTAATATATATATATATATATATATATATATATATATATATATATATATATAATATATATATATATATATATATATAAGTTTTGGGATTTAGAGTGTTACACACAACCCTTAACATAAGAAGAAAGAAGCCAAAAGAAAATTCAAAGGCCTCGTATTACACTTGCAATCCTCCTAACAATGAGAAATGTTGTTCCAAAAAGAGTTATACCAATCTCATAAAAGAGCGTTGGTCGATCCTCCCAAAAAAACTTACTTTAATTAACAACCACGACTCATAGTTGTTAGGATAACAAACATCATTGAATTCTCATTAATAGGATTTACTAACATAAAAAAAATTTAAAGAAAAATAAATAAATATTCAGTAGTTCAACCTGAAGAACAGCAAATGCAACCGATTTGACAACTAATAATATCGACGATTGATGTTGATAGCATTTTTTTTAAATCTCAAATGATCAGAATCAATGCTTTTGATACTGAAGTGGAAGAAACTCTTCCTCATCCTCCAATGGAGTAGATGAAGGACAAGAAATTGTTTATCTTATTTGTTTTAACGGTGGTTCACTCGATCTTAACAATCATGCGTGAGTTCACATCTCAATCTACCGTTAGTTTATTTTTGTTTTTATGCAAACTATCTATTATTTCTTAGACGGTTTATAATGTGAGGTTGCTAGATTAATTTTTCTATAATATTGATATATTTGATGGCATAGAAAATAAATTTAAAAGATATATTTTATCGCTTGAATAAAATATAGTCATGATTTTAAATTTTATTATTTTAACTGAATTTTGAACTCTTATTTTAAAATTATAATAATTACAATGTCAAATGTATTATTTTTTTCCAAAATTTATATCTATATTAAATATAACAAGATAGTAAATAGAAAGAAAAATATATATATTTAATATATTTGAGATTAAAATAAGTAATTTTAAAATAATATACTTTTTTACAGTGTTACACACTACCCTTAACATAAGAAGAAAGAAGCCAAAAGAAAATTCAAAGGCCTCGTATTACACTTGCAATCCTCCTAACAATGAGAAATGTTGTTCCAAAAAGAGTTATACCAATCTCATAAAAGAGCGTTGGTCGATCCTCCCAAAAAAACTTACTTTAATTAACAACCACGACTCATAGTTGTTAGGATAACAAACATCATTGAATTCTCATTAATAGGATTTACTAACATAAATAAAATTTAAAGAAAAATAAATAAATATTCAGTAGTTCAACCTGAAGAACAGCAAATGCAACCGATTTGACAACTAATAATATCGACGATTGATGTTGATAGCATTTTTTTAAATCTCAAATGATCAGAATCAATGCTTTTGATACTGAAGTGGAAGAAACTCTTCCTCATCCTCCAATGGAGTAGATGAAGGACAAGAAATTGTTTATCTTATTTGTTTTAACGGTGGTTCACTCGATCTTAACAATCATGCGTGAGTTCACATCTCAATCTACCGTTAGTTTATTTTTGTTTTTATGCAAACTATCTATTATTTCTTAGACGGTTTATAATGTGAGGTTGCTAGATTAATTTTTCTATAATATTGATATATTTGATGGCATAGAAAATAAATTTAAAAGATATATTTTATCGCTTGAATAAAATATAGTCATGATTTTAAATTTTATTATTTTAACTGAATTTTGAACTCTTATTTTAAAATTATAATAATTACAATGTCAAATGTATTATTTTTTCCAAAATTTATATCTATATTAAATATAACAAGATAGTAAATAGAAAGAAAAAATTATATATAATTACAAAATGGGTCATCCTAACTAATGCTATAAAGACACTCTTTAAGAATTTCAAATAAAAAAGTATATTATTTTAAAATTACTTATTTTAATCTCAAATATATTAAATATATACATTTTAATATATATATATATAAGTTTTGGGATTTAGAGTGTTACACACAACCCTTAACATAAGAAGAAAGAAGCCAAAAGAAAATTCAAAGGCCTCGTATTACACTTGCAATCCTCCTAACAATGAGAAATGTTGTTCCAAAAAGAGTTATACCAATCTCATAAAAGAGCGTTGGTCGATCCTCCCAAAAAAACTTACTTTAATTAAAAACCACGACTCATAGTTGTTAGGATAACAAACATCATTGAATTCTCATTAATAGGATTTACTAACATAAATAAAATTTAAAGAAAAATAAATAAATATTCAGTAGTTCAACCTGAAGAACAGCAAATGCAACCGATTTGACAACTAATAATATCGACGATTGATGTTGATAGCATTTTTTTTAAATCTCAAATGATCAGAATCAATGCTTTTGATACTGAAGTGGAAGAAACTCTTCCTCATCCTCCAATGGAGTAGATGAAGGACAAGAAATTGTTTATCTTATTTGTTTTAACGGTGGTTCACTCGATCTTAACAATCATGCGTGAGTTCACATCTCAATCTACCGTTAGTTTATTTTTGTTTTTATGCAAACTATCTATTATTTCTTAGACGGTTTATAATGTGAGGTTGCTAGATTAATTTTTCTATAATATTGATATATTTGATGGCATAGAAAATAAATTTAAAAGATATATTTTATCGCTTGAATAAAATATAGTCATGATTTTAAATTTTATTATTTTAACTGAATTTTGAACTCTTCTTTTAAAATTATAATAATTACAATGTCAAATGTATTATTTTTTTCCAAAATTTATATCTATATTAAATATAACAAGATAGTAAATAGAAAGAAAAAATTATATATAATTACAAAATGGGTCATCCTAACTAATGCTATAAAGACACTCTTTAAGAATTTCAAATAAAAAAGTATATTATTTTAAAATTACTTATTTTAATCTCAAATATATTAAATATATACATTTTAAATATATATATATATAAGTTTTGGGATTTAGAGTGTTACACACAACCCTTAACATAAGAAGAAAGAAGCCAAAAGAAAATTCAAAGGCCTCGTATTACACTTGCAATCCTCCTAACAATGAGAAATGTTGTTCCAAAAAGAGTTATACCAATCTCATAAAAGAGCGTTGGTCGATCCTCCCAAAAAAACTTACTTTAATTAAAAACCACGACTCATAGTTGTTAGGATAAAAAACATCATTGAATTCTCATTAATAGGATTTACTAACATAAATAAAATTTAAAGAAAAATAAATAAATATTCAGTAGTTCAACCTGAAGAACAGCAAATGCAACCGATTTGACAACTAATAATATCGACGATTGATGTTGATAGCATTTTTTTTAAATCTCAAATGATCAGAATCAATGCTTTTGATACTGAAGTGGAAGAAACTCTTCCTCATCCTCCAATGGAGTAGATGAAGGACAAGAAATTGTTTATCTTATTTGTTTTAACGGTGGTTCACTCGATCTTAACAATCATGTGTGAGTTCACATCTCAATCTACCGTTAGTTTATTTTTGTTTTTATGCAAACTATCTATTATTTTTAGACGGTTTATAATGTGAGGTTGCTAGATTAATTTTTCTATAATATTGATATATTTGATGGCATAGAAAATAAATTTAAAAGATATATTTTATCGCTTGAATAAAATATAGTCATGATTTTAAATTTTATTATTTTAACTGAATTTTGAACTCTTATTTTAAAATTATAATAATTACAATGTCAAATGTATTATTTTTTTCCAAAATTTATATCTATATTAAATATAACAAGATAGTAAATAGAAAGAAAAAATTATATATAATTACAAAATGGGTCATCCTAACTAATGCTATAAAGACACTCTTTAAGAATTTCAAATAAAAAAGTATATTATTTTAAAATTACTTATTTTAATCTCAAATATATTAAATATATACATTTTAATATATATATATATATATATATATATATATATATATATATATATATATATATATATATATATATATATATATATATATATATAAGTTTTGGGATTTAGAGTGTTACACACAACCCTTAACATAAGAAGAAAGAAGCCAAAAGAAAATTCAAAGGCCTCGTATTACACTTGCAATCCTCCTAACAATGAGAAATGTTGTTCCAAAAAGAGTTATACCAATCTCATAAAAGAGCGTTGGTCGATCCTCCCAAAAAAACTTACTTTAATTAACAACCACGACTCATAGTTGTTAGGATAACAAACATCATTGAATTCTCATTAATAGGATTTACTAACATAAATAAAATTTAAAGAAAAATAAATAAATATTCAGTAGTTCAACCTGAAGAACAGCAAATGCAACCGATTTGACAACTAATAATATCGACGATTGATGTTGATAGCATTTTTTTTAAATCTCAAATGATCAGAATCAATGCTTTTGATACTGAAGTGGAAGAAACTCTTCCTCATCCTCCAATGGAGTAGATGAAGGACAAGAAATTGTTTATCTTATTTGTTTTAACGGTGGTTCACTCGATCTTAACAATCATGTGTGAGTTCACATCTCAATCTACCGTTAGTTTATTTTTGTTTTTATGCAAACTATCTATTATTTTTAGACGGTTTATAATGTGAGGTTGCTAGATTAATTTTTCTATAATATTGATATATTTGATGGCATAGAAAATAAATTTAAAAGATATATTTTATCGCTTGAATAAAATATAGTCATGATTTTAAATTTTATTATTTTAACTGAATTTTGAACTCTTATTTTAAAATTATAATAATTACAATGTCAAATGTATTATTTTTTTCCAAAATTTATATCTATATTAAATATAACAAGATAGTAAATAGAAAGAAAAAATTATATATAATTACAAAATGGGTCATCCTAACTAATGCTATAAAGACACTCTTTAAGAATTTCAAATAAAAAAGTATATATTTTAAAATTATTTATTTTAATCTCAAATATATTAAATATATACATTTTAAATATATATATATATATATATATATATATATATATATATATATATATATATATATATATATATATATATATATATAGTTTTGGGATTTAGAGTGTTACACACAACCCTTAACATAAGAAGAAAGAAGCCAAAAGAAAATTCAAAGGCCTCGTATTACACTTGCAATCCTCCTAACAATGAGAAATGTTGTTCCAAAAAGAGTTATACCAATCTCATAAAAGAGCGTTGGTCGATCCTCCCAAAAAAACTTACTTTAATTAACAACCACGACTCATAGTTGTTAGGATAACAAACATCATTGAATTCTCATTAATAGGATTTACTAACATAAATAAAATTTAAAGAAAAATAAATAAATATTCAGTAGTTCAACCTGAAGAACAGCAAATGCAACCGATTTGACAACTAATAATATCGACGATTGATGTTGATAGCATTTTTTTTAAATCTCAAATGATCAGAATCAATGCTTTTGATACTGAAGTGGAAGAAACTCTTCCTCATCCTCCAATGGAGTAGATGAAGGACAAGAAATTGTTTATCTTATTTGTTTTAACGGTGGTTCACTCGATCTTAACAATCATGTGTGAGTTCACATCTCAATCTACCGTTAGTTTATTTTTGTTTTTATGCAAACTATCTATTATTTTTTAGACGGTTTATAATGTGAGGTTGCTAGATTAATTTTTCTATAATATTGATATATTTGATGGCATAGAAAATAAATTTAAAAGATATATTTTATCGCTTGAATAAAATATAGTCATGATTTTAAATTTTATTATTTTAACTGAATTTTGAACTCTTATTTTAAAATTATAATAATTACAATGTCAAATGTATTATTTTTTTCCAAAATTTATATCTATATTAAATATAACAAGATAGTAAATAGAAAGAAAAAATTATATATAATTACAAAATGGGTCATCCTAACTAATGCTATAAAGACACTCTTTAAGAATTTCAAATAAAAAAGTATATTATTTTAAAATTACTTATTTTAATCTCAAATATATTAAATATATACATTTTAAATATATATATATAAGTTTTGGGATTTAGAGTGTTACACACAACCCTTAACATAAGAAGAAAGAAGCCAAAAGAAAATTCAAAGGCCTCGTATTACACTTGCAATCCTCCTAACAATGAGAAATGTTGTTCCAAAAAGAGTTATACCAATCTCATAAAAGAGCGTTGGTCGATCCTCCCAAAAAAACTTACTTTAATTAAAAAACACGACTCATAGTTGTTAGGATAACAAACATCATTGAATTCTCATTAATAGGATTTACTAACATAAATAAAATTTAAAGAAAAATAAATAAATATTCAGTAGTTCAACCTGAAGAACAGCAAATGCAACCGATTTGACAACTAATAATATCGACGATTGATGTTGATAGCATTTTTTTTAAATCTCAAATGATCAGAATCAATGCTTTTGATACTGAAGTGGAAGAAACTCTTCCTCATCCTCCAATGGAGTAGATGAAGGACAAGAAATTGTTTATCTTATTTGTTTTAACGGTGGTTCACTCGATCTTAACAATCATGCGTGAGTTCACATCTCAATCTACCGTTAGTTTATTTTTGTTTTTATGCAAACTATCTATTATTTCTTAGACGGTTTATAATGTGAGGTTGCTAGATTAATTTTTCTATAATATTGATATATTTGATGGCATAGAAAATAAATTTAAAAGATATATTTTATCGCTTGAATAAAATATAGTCATGATTTTAAATTTTATTATTTTAACTGAATTTTGAACTCTTATTTTAAAATTATAATAATTACAATGTCAAATGTATTATTTTTTTCCAAAATTTATATCTATATTAAATATAACAAGATAGTAAATAGAAAGAAAAAATTATATATAATTACAAAATGGGTCATCCTAACTAATGCTATAAAGACACTCTTTAAGAATTTCAAATAAAAAAGTATATTATTTTAAAATTACTTATTTTAATCTCAAATATATTAAATATATACATTTTAAATATATATATATAAGTTTTGGGATTTAGAGTGTTACACACAACCCTTAACATAAGAAGAAAGAAGCCAAAAGAAAATTCAAAGGCCTCGTATTACACTTGCAATCCTCCTAACAATGAGAAATGTTGTTCCAAAAAGAGTTATACCAATCTCATAAAAGAGCGTTGGTCGATCCTCCCAAAAAAACTTACTTTAATTAAAACCACGACTCATAGTTGTTAGGATAACAAACATCATTGAATTCTCATTAATAGGATTTACTAACATAAATAAAATTTAAAGAAAAATAAATAAATATTCAGTAGTTCAACCTGAAGAACAGCAAATGCAACCGATTTGACAACTAATAATATCGACGATTGATGTTGATAGCATTTTTTTTAAATCTCAAATGATCAGAATCAATGCTTTTGATACTGAAGTGGAAGAAACTCTTCCTCATCCTCCAATGGAGTAGATGAAGGACAAGAAATTGTTTATCTTATTTGTTTTAACGGTGGTTCACTCGATCTTAACAATCATGTGTGAGTTCACATCTCAATCTACCGTTAGTTTATTTTTGTTTTTATGCAAACTATCTATTATTTCTTAGACGGTTTATAATGTGAGGTTGCTAGATTAATTTTTCTATAATATTGATATATTTGATGGCATAGAAAATAAATTTAAAAGATATATTTTATCGCTTGAATAAAATATAGTCATGATTTTAAATTTTATTATTTTAACTGAATTTTGAACTCTTATTTTAAAATTATAATAATTACAATGTCAAATGTATTATTTTTTTCCAAAATTTATATCTATATTAAATATAACAAGATAGTAAATAGAAAGAAAAAATTATATATAATTACAAAATGGGTCATCCTAACTAATGCTATAAAGACACTCTTTAAGAATTTCAAATAAAAAAGTATATTATTTTAAAATTACTTATTTTAATCTCAAATATATAAATATATATACATTTTATATATATATATATATAAGTTTTGGGATTTAGAGTGTTACACACAACCCTTAACATAAGAAGAAAGAAGCCAAAAGAAAATTCAAAGGCCTCGTATTACACTTGCAATCCTCCTAACAATGAGAAATGTTGTTCCAAAAAGAGTTATACCAATCTCATAAAAGAGCGTTGGTCGATCCTCCCAAAAAAACTTACTTTAATTAAAAAACACGACTCATAGTTGTTAGGATAACAAACATCATTGAATTCTCATTAATAGGATTTACTAACATAAATAAAATTTAAAGAAAAATAAATAAATATTCAGTAGTTCAACCTGAAGAACAGCAAATGCAACCGATTTGACAACTAATAATATCGACGATTGATGTTGATAGCATTTTTTTTAAATCTCAAATGATCAGAATCAATGCTTTTGATACTGAAGTGGAAGAAACTCTTCCTCATCCTCCAATGGAGTAGATGAAGGACAAGAAATTGTTTATCTTATTTGTTTTAACGGTGGTTCACTCGATCTTAACAATCATGTGTGAGTTCACATCTCAATCTACCGTTAGTTTATTTTTGTTTTTATGCAAACTATCTATTATTTTTAGACGGTTTATAATGTGAGGTTGCTAGATTAATTTTTCTATAATATTGATATATTTGATGGCATAGAAAATAAATTAAAAGATATATTTTATCGCTTGAATAAAATATAGTCATGATTTTAAATTTTATTATTTTAACTGAATTTTGAACTCTTATTTTAAAATTATAATAATTACAATGTCAAATGTATTATTTTTTTCCAAAATTTATATCTATATTAAATATAACAAGATAGTAAATAGAAAGAAAAAATTATATATAATTACAAAATGGGTCATCCTAACTAATGCTATAAAGACACTCTTTAAGAATTTCAAATAAAAAATTTTAAAATTACTTATTTTAATCTCAAATATATTAAATATTACATTTAATATATATATATATATATATATATATATATATATATATATATATATATATATATATATATATATATATATATATATATATATATATATATATATATATATATATATATATATAAGTTTTGGGATTTAGAGTGTTACACACAACCCTTAACATAAGAAGAAAGAAGCCAAAAGAAAATTCAAAGGCCTCGTATTACACTTGCAATCCTCCTAACAATGAGAAATGTTGTTCCAAAAAGAGTTATACCAATCTCATAAAAGAGCGTTGGTCGATCCTCCCAAAAAAACTTACTTTAATTAACAACCACGACTCATAGTTGTTAGGATAACAAACATCATTGAATTCTCATTAATAGGATTTACTAACATAAATAAAATTTAAAGAAAAATAAATAAATATTCAGTAGTTCAACCTGAAGAACAGCAAATGCAACCGATTTGACAACTAATAATATCGACGATTGATGTTGATAGCATTTTTTTTAAATCTCAAATGATCAGAATCAATGCTTTTGATACTGAAGTGGAAGAAACTCTTCCTCATCCTCCAATGGAGTAGATGAAGGACAAGAAATTGTTTATCTTATTTGTTTTAACGGTGGTTCACTCGATCTTAACAATCATGTGTGAGTTCACATCTCAATCTACCGTTAGTTTATTTTTGTTTTTATGCAAACTATCTATTATTTTTAGACGGTTTATAATGTGAGGTTGCTAGATTAATTTTTCTATAATATTGATATATTTGATGGCATAGAAAATAAATTTAAAAGATATATTTTATCGCTTGAATAAAATATAGTCATGATTTTAAATTTTATTATTTTAACTGAATTTTGAACTCTTATTTTAAAATTATAATAATTACAATGTCAAATGTATTATTTTTTTCCAAAATTTATATCTATATTAAATATAACAAGATAGTAAATAGAAAGAAAAAATTATATATAATTACAAAATGGGTCATCCTAACTAATGCTATAAAGACACTTTAAGAATTTCAAATAAAAAAGTATATTATTTTAAATTACTTATTTTAATCTCAAATATATTAATATATACATTTTAATATATATATATATATATATATATATATATATATATATATATATATATATATATATATATATATATATATATATATATATATATATATAAGTTTGGGATTTAGAGTGTTACACACAACCCTTAACATAAGAAGAAAGAAGCAAAAGAAAATTCAAAGGCCTCGTATTACACTTGCAATCCTCCTAACAATGAGAAATGTTGTTCCAAAAAGAGTTATACCAATCTCATAAAAGAGCGTTGGTCGATCCTCCCAAAAAAACTTACTTTAATTAACAACCACGACTCATAGTTGTTAGGATAACAAACATCATTGAATTCTCATTAATAGGATTTACTAACATAAATAAAATTTAAAGAAAAATAAATAAATATTCAGTAGTTCAACCTGAAGAACAGCAAATGCAACCGATTTGACAACTAATAATATCGACGATTGATGTTGATAGCATTTTTTTAAATCTCAAATGATCAGAATCAATGCTTTTGATACTGAAGTGGAAGAAACTCTTCCTCATCCTCCAATGGAGTAGATGAAGGACAAGAAATTGTTTATCTTATTTGTTTTAACGGTGGTTCACTCGATCTTAACAATCATGTGTGAGTTCACATCTCAATCTACCGTTAGTTTATTTTTGTTTTTATGCAAACTATCTATTATTTCTTAGACGGTTTATAATGTGAGGTTGCTAGATTAATTTTTCTATAATATTGATATATTTGATGGCATAGAAAATAAATTTAAAAGATATATTTTATCGCTTGAATAAAATATAGTCATGATTTTAAATTTTATTATTTTAACTGAATTTTGAACTCTTATTTTAAAATTATAATAATTACAATGTCAAATGTATTATTTTTTTCCAAAATTTATATCTATATTAAATATAACAAGATAGTAAATAGAAAAAAAAATTATATATAATTACAAAATGGGTCATCCTAACTAATGCTATAAAGACACTCTTTAAGAATTTCAAATAAAAAAGTATATTATTTTAAAATTACTTATTTTAATCTCAAATATATTAAATATATACATTTTATATATATATATATATAAGTTTTGGGATTTAGAGTGTTACACACAACCCTTAACATAAGAAGAAAGAAGCCAAAAGAAAATTCAAAGGCCTCGTATTACACTTGCAAAGGGTGGCATACCACCACACACCTTCCTCATCCCCCCTCCTCCTAACAATGAGAAATGTTGTTCCAAAAAGAGTTATACCAATCTCATAAAAGAGCGTTGGTCGATCCTCCCAAAAAAACTTACTTTAATTAAAAACCACGACTCATAGTTGTTAGGATAACAAACATCATTGAATTCTCATTAATAGGATTTACTAACATAAATAAAATTTAAAGAAAAATAAATAAATATTCAGTAGTTCAACCTGAAGAACAGCAAATGCAACCGATTTGACAACTAATAATATCGACGATTGATGTTGATAGCATTTTTTTAAATCTCAAATGATCAGAATCAATGCTTTTGATACTGAAGTGGAAGAAACTCTTCCTCATCCTCCAATGGAGTAGATGAAGGACAAGAAATTGTTTATCTTATTTGTTTTAACGGTGGTTCACTCGATCTTAACAATCATGTGTGAGTTCACATCTCAATCTACCGTTAGTTTATTTTTGTTTTTATGCAAACTATCTATTATTTTTAGACGGTTTATAATGTGAGGTTGCTAGATTAATTTTTCTATAATATTGATATATTTGATGGCATAGAAAATAAATTTAAAAGATATATTTTATCGCTTGAATAAAATATAGTCATGATTTTAAATTTTATTATTTTAACTGAATTTTGAACTCTTATTTTAAAATTATAATAATTACAATGTCAAATGTATTATTTTTTTCCAAAATTTATATCTATATTAAATATAACAAGATAGTAAATAGAAAGAAAAAATTATATATAATTACAAAATGGGTCATCCTAACTAATGCTATAAAGACACTCTTTAAGAATTTCAAATAAAAAGTATATTATTTTAAAATTACTTATTTAATCTCAAATATATTAAATATATACATTATAATATATATATATATATATATATATATATATATAATATATATAAGTTTTGGGATTTAGAGTGTTACACACAACCCTTAACATAAGAAGAAAGAAGCCAAAAGAAAATTCAAAGGCCTCGTATTACACTTGCAATCCTCCTAACAATGAGAAATGTTGTTCCAAAAAGAGTTATACCAATCTCATAAAAGAGCGTTGGTCGATCCTCCCAAAAAAACTTACTTTAATTAACAACCACGACTCATAGTTGTTAGGATAACAAACATCATTGAATTCTCATTAATAGGATTTACTAACATAAATAAAATTTAAAGAAAAATAAATAAATATTCAGTAGTTCAACCTGAAGAACAGCAAATGCAACCGATTTGACAACTAATAATATCGACGATTGATGTTGATAGCATTTTTTTAAATCTCAAATGATCAGAATCAATGCTTTTGATACTGAAGTGGAAGAAACTCTTCCTCATCCTCCAATGGAGTAGATGAAGGACAAGAAATTGTTTATCTTATTTTTTTAACGGTGGTTCACTCGATCTTAACAATCATGTGTGAGTTCACATCTCAATCTACCGTTAGTTTATTTTTGTTTTTATGCAAACTATCTATTATTTCTTAGACGGTTTATAATGTGAGGTTGCTAGATTAATTTTTCTATAATATTGATATATTTGATGGCATAGAAAATAAATTTAAAAGATATATTTTATCGCTTGAATAAAATATAGTCATGATTTTAAATTTTATTATTTTAACTGAATTTTGAACTCTTATTTTAAAATTATAATAATTACAATGTCAAATGTATTATTTTTTTCCAAAATTTATATCTATATTAAATATAACAAGATAGTAAATAGAAAGAAAAAATTATATATAATTACAAAATGGGTCATCCTAACTAATGCTATAAAGACACTCTTTAAGAATTTCAAATAAAAAGTATATTATTTTAAAATTACTATTTTAATCTATCTAAATATATACATTTTTATCTATATATTATATATATATATATATATATATATATATATATATATATATATATATATATATATATATATATATATATATATATATATAAGTTTGGGATTTAGAGTGTTACACACAACCCTTAACATAAGAAGAAAGAAGCCAAAAGAAAATTCAAAGGCCTCGTATTACACTTGCAATCCTCCTAACAATGAGAAATGTTGTTCCAAAAAGAGTTATACCAATCTCATAAAAGAGCGTTGGTCGATCCTCCCAAAAAAACTTACTTTAATTAACAACCACGACTCATAGTTGTTAGGATAACAAACATCATTGAATTCTCATTAATAGGATTTACTAACATAAATAAAATTTAAAGAAAAATAAATAAATATTCAGTAGTTCAACCTGAAGAACAGCAAATGCAACCGATTTGACAACTAATAATATCGACGATTGATGTTGATAGCATTTTTTTTAAATCTCAAATGATCAGAATCAATGCTTTTGATACTGAAGTGGAAGAAACTCTTCCTCATCCTCCAATGGAGTAGATGAAGGACAAGAAATTGTTTATCTTATTTGTTTTAACGGTGGTTCACTCGATCTTAACAATCATGTGTGAGTTCACATCTCAATCTACCGTTAGTTTATTTTTGTTTTTATGCAAACTATCTATTATTTCTTAGACGGTTTATAATGTGAGGTTGCTAGATTAATTTTTCTATAATATTGATATATTTGATGGCATAGAAAATAAATTTAAAAGATATATTTTATCGCTTGAATAAAATATAGTCATGATTTTAAATTTATTATTTTAACTGAATTTTGAACTCTTATTTTAAAATTATAATAATTACAATGTCAAATGTATTATTTTTTTCCAAAATTTATATCTATATTAAATATAACAAGATAGTAAATAGAAAGAAAAAATTATATATAATTACAAAATGGGTCATCCTAACTAATGCTATAAAGACACTCTTTAAGAATTTCAAATAAAAAGTATATTATTTAAAAATTACTTTATTTTAATCTCAAATATATTTAAATATATCAATTTTTAATATATATATATATCTATATAGTATTATATATATATATATATTATATATATTTTATATATATATATATAAGTTTTGGATTTAGAGTGTTACACACAACCCTTAACATAAGAAGAAAGAAGCCAAAAGAAAATTCAAAGGCCTCGTATTACACTTGCAATCCTCCTAACAATGAGAAATGTTGTTCCAAAAGAGTTATACCAATCTCATAAAAGAGCGTTGGTCGATCCTCCCAAAAAACTTACTTTAATTAAAAACACGACTCATAGTTGTTAGGATAACAAACATCATTGAATTCTCATTAATAGGATTTACTAACATAAATAAAATTTAAAGAAAAATAAATAAATATTCAGTAGTTCAACCTGAAGAACAGCAAATGCAACCGATTTGACAACTAATAATATCGACGATTGATGTTGATAGCATTTTTTTTAAATCTCAAATGATCAGAATCAATGCTTTTGATACTGAAGTGGAAGAAAACTCTTCCTCATCCTCCAATGGAGTAGATGAAGGACAAGAATTGTTTATCCTATTTGTTTTAACGGTGGTTCACTCGATCTTAACAATCATGCGTGAGTTCACATCTCAATCTACCGTTAGTTTATTTTTGTTTTTATGCAAACTATCTATTATTTCTTAGACGGTTTATAATGTGAGGTTGCTAGATTAATTTTTCTATAATATTGATATATTTGATGGCATAGAAATAAATTTAAAAGATATATTTTATCGCTTGAATAAATATAGTCATGATTTTAAATTTATTATTTTTAACTGAATTTTGAACTCTTCTTTTAAAATTATAATAATTACAATGTCAAATGTATTATTTTTTCCCAAATTTATATCTATATTAAATATAACAAGATAGTACATAGAAAAAAAATTATATATAATTACAAAATGGGTCATCCTAACTAATGCTATAAAGACACTCTTTAAGAATTTCAAATAAAAAAAGTATATTATTTTAAAATTACTTAATTTTAATCTTAAATATATTCATATATATATACATATATATATATTAATATATATATATATAAGTTTTGGGATTTAGAGTGTTACACACAACCCTTAACATAAGAAGAAAGAAGCCAAAGAAAATTCAAGGCCTCGTATTACACTTGCAATCCTCCTAACAATGAGAAATGTTGTTCCAAAAGAGTTATACCAATCTCATAAAAGAGCGTTGGTCGATCCTCCCAAAAAAACTTACTTTAATTAAAAAACACGACTCATAGTTGTTAGGATAACAAACATCATTGAATTCTCATTAATAGGATTTACTAACATAAAATAAAATTTAAAGAAAAATAAATAAATATTCAGTAGTTCAACCTGAAGAACAGCAAATGCAACCGATTTGACAACTAATAATATCGACGATTGATGTTGATAGCATTTTTTTTAAATCTCAAATGATCAGAATCAATGCTTTTGATACTGAAGTGGAAGAAACTCTTCCTCATCCTCCAATGGAGTAGATGAAGGACAAGAAATTGTTTATCTTATTTGTTTTAACGGTGGTTCACTCGATCTTAACAATCATGTGTGAGTTCACATCTCAATCTACCGTTAGTTTATTTGTTTTTATGCAAACTATCTATTATTTTTTAGACGGTTTATAATGTGAGGTTGCTAGATTAATTTTTCTATAATATTGATATATTGATGGCATAGAAAATAAAATTAAAAGATATATTTTATCGCTTGAATAAATTATAGTCATGATTTAATTTTATTATTTTAACTGAATTTTGAACTCTTATTTAAAATTATAATAATTACAATGTCAAATGTATTATTTTTTCCCAAATTTATATCTTTATTAAATATAACAAGATAGTAAATAGAAAGAAAAAATTATATATAATTACAAATGGGTCATCCTAACTAATGCTATAAAGACACTCTTTAAGAATTTAACTAAAAAAGTATATTATTTTAAAATTACTTATTTTAATCTAAAATATATTAAATATATACATTTTAAATATATATATATATAAGTTTTGGGATTTAGAGTGTTACACACAACCCTTAACATAAGAAGAAAGAAGCCAAAAGAAAATTCAAAGGCCTCGTATTACACTTGCAATCCTCCTAACAATGAGAAATGTTGTTCCAAAAAGAGTTATACCAATCTCATAAAAGAGCGTTGGTCGATCCTCCCAAAAAAACTTACTTTAATTAACAACCACGACTCATAGTTGTTAGGATAACAAACATCATTGAATTCTCATTAATAGGATTTACTAACATAATAAAATTTAAAGAAAAAAAATAAATATTCAGTAGTTCAACCTGAAGAACAGCAAATGCAACCGATTTGACAACTAATAATATCGACGATTGATGTTGATAGCATTTTTTTTAAATCTCAAATGATCAATCAATGCTTTTGATACTGAAGGGAGAAGAAACTCTTCCTCATCCTCAATGGAGTAGATGAAGGACAAGAAATTGTTTATCTTATTTGTTTTAACGGTGGTTCACTCGATCTTAACAATCATGTGTGAGTTCACATCTCAATTACCGTTAGTTTATTTTTGTTTTTATGCAAACTATCTATTATTTTTTAGACGGTTTATAATGTGAGGTTGCTAGATTAATTTTTCTATAATATTGATATATTTGATGGCATAGAAAATAAATTTAAAAGATATATTTATCGCTTGAATAAAATATAGTCATGATTTTAATTTTATATTTTAACTGAATTTTGAACTCTTCTTTTAAAATTATAATAATTACAATGTGTAATGTATATTTTTTTCCAAAATTATATCTTATTAAAATAACAAGATAGTAAATAGAAAGAAAAAATTATATATAATTACAAAATGGGTCATCCTAACTAATGCTATAAAGACACTCTTTAAGAATTTCAAATAAAAAAGTATATTATTTTAAAATTATTTATTTAATCTCA